>NC_090653.1:23312140-23449313 GCF_040937935.1 Hyperolius riggenbachi | reverse complement strand
CCAATGATGTTGTGTAGGGGGCGGGTCAAACTTGCATAAAGTTCGTGTTTCAACGCGAACCACCGATGTTCGCGCGTACAAGTTCGCATGTGGGGATCCATGTTAGTGAAGTGCAAGAAGTGTTGGAGCAAAAAGGGGAGTTCTTACCATTGGCAGCAATGGTGAAGTTTGGTGGCGTCTTCCAGTCCTCCTCCAGGGAAATGGCGCAGCACCCGGGCATCGTGTAGCAGGTACGCTCCTTGCTGCCTCCTCAGACGGTGCCCGCTGGCTGCAAGATCAGCTTGGCCCGCTGATCCAGAGGCTCGGGCAGGCTGCACCCCCCCCCCCCCTCTGTGCCACGAACTAGGAGGTTATGGTCTCCTGTGTGCTTTAGCCCCCTCTTACTCAGCGCCGCAATGGGAGCCCTGACAGAGACCCTCCAGCTCTCAGAGCATGGCCAACATCTGCCTCTACCTCCGGCAATGCTGGGAGGAATCTCTGGCATCGGCGGAGAACACGAGCAGGAACCACAGCACACAGGGCCCAGGCTCCTCTACCCAGAGCCCTCCTGAAAACTTTTGGTCACAGAGCCTTCAGTCATGCCGCTTCTACCACATTGAACTCCTTACCTCTGCAGATCAGGACAGCTCCATCCCTGGACGTGTTTAAATCCAGACTGAAAACCCACCTGTTCAGTTTGGCATTTGCAGAAATATAATTTTTGTTGTGTGAATACTTAACTAAGCGCTCTGAGTCCTATGGGAGAAAAGCACTATAGAAATGTTGTTGTTGATATCATCTGGAAGACACGGCTCCCCGTGGCAGGTTACGGCGAGCTTGATGTGGGAATATTATTGACCACGTGGGTGTTGCTTCTCCCCGAGCCATGGCGGCAGCCTCCAGCGTCCAGGTGCCGGGCGGCGTCACTAAGGGTTCGGCAGGCGAGAGGGGCGCCTCAGGGCCAGCCTGTCCAACTGCTGCGCTCCTAGGCCTTCTTCACTCCATAGATCCCAAAGAGGGCCGACTCCACCAATGGATGAAGACAGATGTTTTGCTTTTGTAAGGCCTCTGTAATTTTACGATACCAGAAGTTCTTAGTGTATTTGGTTTCTGTTTGTAGGAGTGTCCCCCTTGTTTGGTGTGGATCCTCGGGCAGTCTTGGCATGAAGTGCCAGGAGATGTTTGCCCTGATGGTCAGGAGCTTGGCTTCTCCTGGAACGAGCTTTGCATTCGCTGGATTTGGTCCTTTTGGATTTTACATGAGGTCTACAGACATGCCAGGCTGGACAGGCCACCAAATAGATTAGTAATTCACCCCGGGCGGGGCAACAATCTGGCACCAGGTCTTTGGCTGAAAGTATGTGCTTTTCGTGCTGATCTGTTTTGGGTTTTTTATAATTGACCATTTACCGGCACTCGGGAGGACGTTGAGGGATGCATCGATGCTCATGGGGCTGGAGGAAGCCCCGGGTGAGTATAAAATCTTTTTATCCAGAGATCTCAGATACACATTAAACTATACCAGTTGCCTGGCTGTCCTTTGGCTGCAGTAGTGTCACACCAGAAACAAGCATGTAGCTAATCTCGTCAGATCTGGCAATAATGCATACCTCCCAACTTTTTGTGATGAGAAAAAGGGACACTTAAGCCATGCCCCTGCCACGCCCCACCACTCATCTAGTCATGCATACCATAAAAATTTTATAAGAAAAATATGTTGTTTTAGAATTCAAACCACACTGGTCCTTTCTATCCTGGTTAATTTTCCTTCATAGTAACATTTTAAAATTAGTAATATATCAATTTAAAGGATGGGAATAAAGTTTAGAGTCAATCAAACACATGTTTAGTATAGAAATATATATATTTATATAGAAAGAGGGACAAAGTCCTGAAAGAGGGACAAATGAGGATGAAAGAGGGACAGAGGGACAGGGCTCCCAAAAAGGGACTTTTGGCTAATAGTATTAGAGGCAGAGGGTCGGGGGGGGGGGGGGGGTCTACAGACATGTCAGGCAGGGGGGGGGAATTCTCACAAGTTTGCCTCAGGCAGCGAAAGGTCTACAACCGGCCCTGAGTGTAGGCACATGCCTACAGGCGCCTGATGATGGAACGGTGGCTCACTCCCCTCCCCCAGTGCCCACCTCCCTCCTTCCCTATGCAGAGTTCCAAGCTGAGTGTAAATAGGAGGTTACTCACCCAGCTTCCGGCATTCTACTGATGTGATCTTCCTTCAGTCGGGGGCACCTCTAGCTACCTAATACTGAGGGTACGTCTGGCTACCAAATACTAAAAGGGCACCTGTAGCAACCTATGATGGGCAAGGGAAGTAAAGGAGAAGTGACAGCTGGGACAGCCAGCACACTCACGGTGCGGCTTGGTGGGGTATTTGTAGGTTCGTGGAGGGCGGAGTCTAGGGAGGGCGGAGTCTAGGGTGCCAGGACATCTGTGCCTATAGGCTCCCATAGCTCCCAGCTGTCCCTCTTTTGGAGCCCTGTCCCTCTTTCCTCCTAATTTGTCCCTCTTTCAGGACTTTGTCCCTCTTTCTAGGTAAATATATGTATTTCTCTACAAAAAAAATGTGTTTGATTGACGCTAAACCTTATTCACATCCTTTAAATTGATATATTACTAATGAAAAAAATGTTAATATGATGGAAAATGAATCAGGATAGAAAGGACCAGTGCGGATTGAATTATAAAACAGAATATTTTTCTTATGAAATCTTTATGGTATGCGTGACTGGGGGCGTGATCAGGGGAGTGGCAGAGGCATAATCAGGGGTGTGGCACGGGTGTGGCTTAAGCGTCCCTCTTTCTCTTCTCAAAAAGTTGGGAGGTATGGGCTCCTGTGATGTAAATCCAGGCCTGTCTGTGGTTGTTTAATTTGCACATCTTTGATGCCTTTTTTCATGACATATAGTTATACGATTGGTCATTCCACTGCTGTCTCCATAGATTTTTATCTGACGTGTGTACGCAGCTTCCGGCCAGAAGTCTTGGAGACAGCAGCCTGATTTGAGTGTAGTCTGCCGGCATGCTCTGCTGGTCTCGGCAATTGTAGAAAGCCCAGCCGTGCAGGAGAATAAGCTGAAGGAACCGCGAGGTGGAGAAATGTTTATCAGTCGTGTTCAGATAACTTTTTATAAAAGTTTAATAATCGCTGCCAGATCCAGAAGCTCTAAATTCAGGTCTATCACTTCCTCTCCGGCCCCCGAAGCTCCAGACGCTACAGTCAATAGGCCTTGCAGCAGATTGGTCCTTTATTCCTCCCTCGACCAATCGAGCAGGAAGGATGAGGGTCATTAGCGGCATTTGTTCGTCAATGCGCCGTGAAATCCACTGGAATTTAAAAAAAAAAAAATTAAAAACAGCTCCTAAATGAGTAGAACGGACTAATCACCTCCGGGGAATGCAGCGCTTCGCTGATAAATTGCGCCGAAGCCGACTTGAAAGGCGAAGATTCCTATAAATACGTTTTTTTGCCTTCTCAAGTGGATTATGCGCCCCCCCCCCCCCCCAATAAAGACTGACACATTAGCTTCAGAGATATTAAAAACACGAGAGGCGCCCCCTCGGGACACGTGGCGGACACGGATAAAGAGCGGGAGGACGTTCGCGGAGTTGTAAGGCGTGAGCGGTAGTTGTTATCCCCCCCCCCCCCCTCGTGTCTCTGCCTAGTTGTAGTAAACGAGAGCGCACACGTCTTTACTGGATGATTCATCCTCTTGCGTCTATATTATTTATAGACTGACTACATTCATCAGAGGAGGCGATTAGGGCGGCCGCAGACACGAGCAGCCCAGGCAGACGCTTCTGTGGTGTTTGTTACCCATATAGGGATTATACAAGATGGAGATTGTCGTGGCACAGACGCCTCCGGCCTCCGTCTGATAGATTAATATTCGCACAGGATGGATTGCACGAGGGTACTATAGGACAGCGGCTCCCTCACTCACAGGGCCGGATTGCTGAATAGGCCACAAAGGCCCAGGCATTGGGCGGCTGCAGCATAAGGGGCACACCTGAAAATAAAAGAGGGGTTGCTATGTATAAGAGGAGGCTGAAAATGGGAAGCAACACATGAAAAAGGGAAACTCATGTCCAAGGGAGCTGTTCATTAAAGGATACCTGAAGTGACATGTGACATGATGAGATAGACATGGGTATGTACAGTGCCCAGCACACAAATAACTATGCTGCGTTCCTTTTTTACTTACTCTGCCTGAAAGAGTTAAATATCAGGTATGTAAGTGGCTGACTCAGTCCTGACTCATACAGGAAGTGACTACAGTGTGACCCTCACTGATAAGAAATTCCAACTATAAAACACTTTCCTAGTAGATAATGGCTTCTGAGAGCAAGAAAGAGATAAAAAGGGGAATTTCTTATCAGTGAGGGTCACACTGTAGTCACTTCCTGTCTGAGTCAGGACTGAGTCAGTCACTTACATACCTGATATTTAACGCTTTCAGACAGAGAAAGAAAAAAAGGAACACAGCATAGTTATTAGTGTGCTTGGCACTGTACATACACATGTCTATCTCATGTCACATGTTACTTCGGGAATCCCAGGATAGATAAAACTATGTTAAAAACAAGATAAAAATACAAAATGGATAGAGGTGGCATACCTCTCCATGGACACAACCAAATATAGGTAGAAATTAGTTTTATTTGCACAGGCAGCACGTTTTGTGAGTACAAGTCCACTTCCTCAGGCCAATAACAGCACCGCTCGCTCTCTTGCACCCAGTGTGTACCGGTGACAGGCCCTCGCTCTGTTGTACACAGTGTGGACCGGTGACAGGTCCTCGCTCTGTTGTACGCAGTGTTTACCGGTGACTGGTCCTCGCTCTGTTTTACGCAGTGTGTACCGATGACAGGTCCTCGCTCTGTTGTACGCAGTGTGTACCGGTGACAGGTCCTCGCTCTGTTGTACGCAGTGTGTACCGGTGACAGATTCTCGCTCTGTAGTACGCCGGGTGTACCGGTGACTGGTCCTCGCTCTGTTGTACGCAGTGTGTACCGGTGACAGGTCCTCGCTCTGTTGTACGCAGTGAGTACCGGTGACAGGTCCTCGCTCTGTTGTACGCAGTGTGTACCGGTGACAGGTCCCCGCTCTGTTGTACGCAGTGTGTACTGGTGACAGGTCCTCGCTCTGTTGTACGCAGTGTGTACCGGTGACAGGTCCCCGCTCTGTTGTACGCAGTGTGTACCGGTGACAGGTCCTCGCTCTATTGTACACAGTGTGTACCGGTGACAGGTCCTCGCTCTGTTGTACGCAGTGTGTACCGGTGACAGGTCCTCGTTCTGTTGTACGCAGTGAGTACCGGTGATAGACCTGTCACTCCTCGCTCTGTTGTACGCAGTGTGTACCGGTGACAGGTCCTCGCTCTGTTGTACGCAGTGTGTACCGGTGACAGATTCTCGCTCTGTTGTACGCCGGGTGTACCGGTGACAGGTCCTCGCTCTGTTGTACGCAGTGTGTACCGGTGACAGGTCCTCGCTCTGTTGTACGCAGTGTGTACCGGTGACAGGTCCCCGCTCTGTTGTACGCAGTGTGTACTGGTGACAGGTCCCCGCTCTGTTGTACGCAGTGTGTACCGGTGACAGGTCCTCGCTCTATTGTACACAGTGTGTACCGGTGACAGGTCCTCGCTCTGTTGTACGCAGTGTGTACCGGTGACAGGTCCTCGTTCTGTTGTACGCAGTGAGTACCGGTGATAGACCTGTCACTCCTCGCTCTGTTGTACGCAGTGTGTACCGGTGACAAGTCCTCGCTCTGTTGTACGCAGTGTGTACCGGTGACAAGTCCTCGCTCTGTTGTACGCAGTGTGTACCAGTGACAGGTTCTCGCTCTGTTGTACGCAGTGTGTACCGATGATAGGTCCTCGCTCTGTTGTACGCAGTGTGTACCGGTGACAGGTCCTCACTCTGTTGTACGCAGTGTGTACCGGTGACTGGTCCTCGCTCTGTTGTACGCAGTGTGTACCGGTGACAGGTCCTCGCTCTGTTGTACGCAGTGAGTACCGGTGATAGACCTGTCACTCCTCGCTCTGTTGTACGCAGTGTGTACCGGTGATAGGCCTGTCATTCCTCGCTCTGTTGTTCGCAGGGTGTACCGGTGATAGGCCTGTCACTCCTCGCTCATCTCACCCCGGAGACCTCTCTGTCATTTCCATCATCCCGCTCTCCCCGCTGATGCCGCACCGCAGGGTTGCCGGTTATGATTTGATCTGACCCCGCTGCCGAGATTAAACTGCCTTGATTGACGGCGACGCTGCCGAGATCCCTGGAGGAAAATGAAGCTGCCGATGCCAGAGAAAGGCTGAGAATAGAGAAATGGACGGAGACGGAGATCACACACGGCCTGCATCGCCCCATCACTGATTACCAGCGCCTATTACCAACAGATGAGTAGAGCTCCGGCCCTGCTTCCAATCCCGGCCAGGGCACTATCTGCATGGAGTTTGTGTTCTCCACGTGTCTGTGTGGGTTTCTTCTGGGCACTCTGGTTTTCCTCCCACATCCCAAACACAAACAGATAAGATAATTGGCTTCCCCCTAAAAAATTGGCCCTAGACTACAATACAGAGATGGATTAATATGTAATGGGGCCCTAGGTAATGTAATAAATGCTGGGCCCCTTTAGTCCTTCTGGAAAGCTGAAGGGAAGAGAGGTCAGAGAGGTAGCAGGTGGACCCCTTGCCACCCACTAGGCCCCAGGCACCTGCCTATGGAATCTGTTGGGGAGGGGCAGAGGCGAATCTAGGGAAAACAGCGCCTATGGCAAACATTGAAACCCGCCCCCAGGGAAGGGGTGCGCCCCTCCAAACATTTTCACATGTAGTCTCGGCTGAACTGGTTGTATCTAAGTGTAAATGAAGCAATGGCCTATAAGAGTATGGCAACAGGTCAGCTTATACATATCCATATCCCCCAAATAACAGGCAGCTTGTTGTCAGCCCCCCAGCACCCCTCCCAGCCCCCCCCCCCCCCCTCCCAGGGGGAAAAAAAAAAAGATGTAGCCAAATTCAAATTGTTGCATTTTGCCAAACATTTTTTTTTATTGTAAGTTTCTGGATTACAAAGATCCAGTGAAAGTGGCCCTGTTATAGTGACATACTGTATAGTAGAATATATAGAAGAAAAAAAAGGTATGAAGAGAGAAGGAAAGGAAGCAAGACTCATCGAACCTGATGATAAGACAGGCAGCCTAAAAAGAAAAAGTAATTGCTATTTTAGTCTATTGCAATTATATATCAAACCATATTGTACTGTATTATGGAGTATATATAGAGTGTATAAAGGTATATAGGATATCGCATTTATTCAGGATATCCACTTTGAGGGCTCGTTTCCACTATCGCGAATCCGCATGCGTCCAACGCATGCGGATTCGCACATGTAATGCAAGTGGATGGGCCTGTTTCCACTGTAGCGTTGTTAGGTGCGTTTTTTTCAGCGGTGAAAAAACGCACAAAAGAGACGCAGAATTCGCCTGCGAGTGGAATGCATGTGAATCGCATGCAATGTATTTAATAGGGAAATCGCATGCGATTTCCCCATGCGTTTTTTGCCATGAATTCGCATGCGAATTCGCATAGGTACCAATGTAAATTCACACAGGCAGTGACATGGTTAAATGGTTAAAATCGCATATACCCTAACGTATGCGAATTCGCATGCGAATTCGCGGCAAAAACGCATGGGGAATCGCAGCCGCATGCGATTTCATCAGCGGTGGAATCCAGGCGATCTCGCACCGCAATAGTGGAAACGAGCCCTGAGGCCTCTTTCACAGTGCGACGTTAAAGTCGCACGTTAGAAAATGTTCCAACGCAGACTAACACACAGCAATACTAAGTCTGTGCGACAGTCACCGTGCACACGTTGCGTTGTGTGTAACGTGTAGCAATATTTACAAAGTGCTGCATGCTGTCCGTTTAGCAATACATTTGCTGTGTTATGTGTGTTGCACATGCTCAGTAAGGTTTGTTTTTTTTTAAATGTAAAGCATGCGCCATTTTTGTTCCATCGGTATGCAACGAAAACGGCGCACCAAGAGACACATAACGTTATGCAAAATAACGTCAATTTTATCACCTACATGCGCTGTGTTAGGGGCACGTTGTGCGACTTTAATGTCGCATCAAACGCAACGTCCCACTGTGAGAGAGGCCTAATGTTATATGTTTTGGTTTCAGCATCAGAAAAACTTCCCATATCTGTATATTGCTGTACATTGGTTTGTAGCCCCGCCCTACCAGTGGTGCTTAGCCTAGGCTGATTAGCTATGTGGAATCCCCCCCCCCAGCATTCTGGGAGACCAGGTATATTTTGTACTGGCTTCGGACCTCTCAGTAAGCAAACATTCCGCAGAGATCAGGACTAAAGATATCTCCACCTGTGATAAGTTTCAGACTGTAAATCAGGGTGGGGAAAGATTGTACAATGGGGAAACAAATGGTTTATAAATGAAAACTGTAAATAAATAAGCAATTTTATTTGTTACTTTTATTTTTTACTACAGTCCCTCTTTACTGTTTACTGTTGTTCTCCGGTACATAAACTACTAAGTCGCCTGTGTCGCGGATCTGCAGGTTGTTATTCCTGTAGCTATACAGGTGGGCTGAATGTTCCTCTGTGTATGCTGCAGTACAGCCGCAGGGTGACAGGTCCTCTTGTAGCCGTGCTCAGGCTGCAGCCCCCGGTGTAGACTCCTGGTTGTGGTGGCTGTGGTACAGGGGGGTGGGGGGTGGGCTGGGGGAGGTGGTTAACAGGTCCTCTTGTAGCTGTGGTACAGCCGCGGGGTGACAGGTTCTCTTGTAGCAGCAGTACAGCCGGGGGGTGACAGGTCCTCTTGTAGATGAGAGAGAGAGACCTCCGAAAGGGATTTTAGCCATTTGAAGAGACTTTTGGAAGCATTTTAAGCCATTTTCAAGTCACTTCCGGTTTTCTATCCGGATATCTGAAACTGGCCGGATATTGGGTTCGGATATCCGATACCAAAAAGTTCAGATTAGGATATCCGATTCGGATGCAGATATCTGGGTATCTGGATCAATTCGGATTTTGAAAAGGGGTATCCGAGCACCCCTGGTGACAGGTCCTCTTGTAGCCGTGCTCAGGCAGCAGCCCCCGGTCTAGACCTGTCTGGTCAGCTGCGGAACAGCCAGGGAGGGTGACAGGTCCTCTTGCAGCGCCCGATGTAGACCTGTCTGGTCGGCTGCGGAACAGCCAGGGGAGGGTGACAGGTCCTCTTGCAGCCCCCGGTCTAGACTCATCTGCAGACAGGTGGGTTTAATGTTCGGTTGTGGAGGCTGCGGAACAACCAGGGGGTGACAGGTCCTCTTGTAGCCGTGCTCAGGCTGCAGCGCCTGGTGTAGACTTGTCTGGTTGGCTGCAGTACAGCCAGGGGGTGACAGGTCCTCTTGCAGCCCCCGGTCTAGACTCATCTGCAGACAGGGGGGCTTAATGTTCGGTTGTGGAGGCTGCGGTACAGCCAGTGCCTGGTGTAGACATGTCTGTTCGGGTGCAGTACAGCCAGGGGGTGACAGGTCCTCTTGTAGCCGTGCTCAGGCAGCAGCCCCCGGTGTAGACCTGTCTGGTCGGCTGCGGAACAGCCAGGGGAGGGTGACAGGTCCTCTTGTAGCCGTGCTCAGGCAGCAGCCCCCGGTGTAGACCTGTCTGGTTGGCTGCAGTACAGCCAGGGGGTGACAGGTCCTCTTGTAGCCGTGCTCAGGCAGCAGCCCCCGGTATAGACCTGTCTGGTCGGCTGCGGAACAGCCAGGGGAGGGTGACAGGTCCTCTTGTAGCCGTGCTCAGGCTGCAGCCCCCGGTGTAGACCTGTCTGGTCGGCTGCGGTACAGCTGGGGGATGACAGGTCCTCTTGTAGCCGTGCTCAGGCAGCAGCCCCTGGTGTAGACCTGTCTGGTTGGCTGCAGTACAGCCAGGGGTGACAGGTCCTCTTGTAGCCGTGCTCAGGCAGCAGCCCCCGGTATAGACCTGTCTGGTCGGCTGCGGAACAGCCAGGGGAGGGTGACAGGTCCTCTTGTAGCCGTGCTCAGGCAGCAGCCCCCGGTGTAGACCTGTCTGGTTGGCTGCAGTACAGCCAGGGGGTGACAGGTCCTCTTGTAGCCGTGCTCAGGCAGCAGCCCCCGGTGTAGACCTGTCTGCGGAACAGCCAGGGGAGGGTGACAGGTCCTCTTGTAGCCCCCGATGTAGACACGTCTGCAGAGCGCAGGGAGCCGACAGACGTCAGCGGGGTCTAATGATATGAATGTTATTAGAAGTCAGCGTGTGTCGCAGAGGGAACTCAGGGATGAAATGACTTGGGGATGAGTCATCCGCATGGCTGTTGGGGGCTCGCCGCGCCGCACGCGTCTGCTGCTCTCCTGAGGCATCTACAGATCGTTATTAAAGAAGAACCCCAACTCAACATGCATGCAGAGACCTTTTCTTCAATGGACAACTATCGGGAAAAACCACAAGGCTAAGTTCACAGTGCTCAGATATGTTGCAGAATGACTCTGCATGTCAGTTCACTGCCCATACAACTCTATGGGGCTGTTCACAGTACTGTGTTGTGACTGATTGTGTTATTCTATCTCACTGCATGCAGGCTTTATATTAACGTCTATGGACAGTCTCTATTGCAGTTCACACTCATTATAATATAACATGTGCATTATACAACTGCCTGCGCAGTACACTCCACACCAGGTGCGATTGCGCGTTTACGCAGGCGCAGCAGAGGACGACCTGGCGAGGTCAGCCTCTGCACCGGAGGGGACCCCGGGCCGGCAGCTGAGAGTGGAGCTGCGGTGAGGGACATGGTGGCTGCAAGGGGCTGGAGGAAGCCCCGGGTAAGTAGATGCCCTTTTATTTTGCAGCTCGTACATTCCCTTTAACCTCCTGAGCGTTACGCACGCCAAAGGGTTTGCAACCGAGAGTCCCCAAGTATAATTTTAAGCGATCACATACCTTCAATAGCTTCAGCTAGCACTAGGCTAGATAGTAGTGGTGGCAGGCATCCCCCAAGTACTTCTGATCCCCCCGATCGCCGCTAAATACATTACCCCCCCTGGATCCAGCGATCGCGCAGCCTCCCCGGACAGCTCCGCTCTGCTCAAAAACCTCTAGCGTTTTGCGGATCTGCTAGAGGTTTTTGGTGTGCACTGGGCCTGTATGAGGATCTGCAGATATCATAGACTATGAATGCATTTTGCAGGAATGGATCTTTTGCAGGAACAGATCTTTTGCAGATACTGATCTGTTGCATGTGTACACCATCTTTGTGTGCAGCACCTTGCAAAGATTTCTATCTGATGAAGAGTTCAGCTCCATAGAATAGACTGTGTAGGTATGGCTCTCATACTACATGGAAGGGGGTAAAATTGGTCTAAAATCTTTCATTAATCTTTCAAGTGTGTACACACCATTATACAACATAATTTGACTTTGGAATCAAGACTTATGGTGTGTACACACTTGAAAGATAAATGAAAGATCTTAGACCAATTTTATTCCCTTCCATGTAGTATTGAGCTGAACTCCCCATCAGATAAAAATCTTTGCAAGATGTTGTACATAAAGATGCTGTACACATGCAAAAGATCAGTATCTGTAAAAGATCAGTTCCTGCAGAATGCATTCATAGTCTATGATATCTGCAGATCTCATACACACCTTGTTGAACGGACAATCATCTGCAGATCAGATCCACTCGGATGGATCTTCAGATCTGCAGATAATTTTCTGATATGCAGATGAATGTCCATTAAACAAGGTGTGTGTGAGGATCTGCAGATATCATAGACTATAAATGCAATTTGCAAAAACTGACCTTTTGCAGATACTGATCTTTTGCATGTGTACAGCATCTTGCAAAGATTATTATCTGATGGTGAGTTCAGCACAATAGGATAGACTGTGTAGTGTATAGGTGGCCATACACTGGTTGATTTGCCATCAGATCGACTAACAGATAGATCCCTTTCTGATTGAATCTGATCAGAGAGGGATCGTATGGCTGCCTTTACTGCAAACAGATTGTGAATCGATTTCAGAATGAAATCGATTCACCATCTGTGAAGCTGCCGCCGCCCCCCTGCATACAGTACCTGATCCGGCCGGCGCGAGTCCCCCGGTCTCCACTGTCTTCTTCTCCGCGCTCGGCTCCAGGGCTGCAGCTTCACTGAACTTACTGCCGGGGGAAGTTTAAACAGTAGAGGGCGCTCTACTGTTTAAACTTCCTGCCGGGACAGGAAGTGATGCGAGCCGGAACCCGGAGCCCAGTGGGGAAGAAGACAGAGGAGACCAGGGGACTCGCGCCGGGCGGATCAGGTAATGTATTGCTAGCGTAGGTCGTCGGGCATTCGAACGCCGCTATCGACGCACTCCCAACCCGCCGGCGATTGAGCAAAATCTTCCACAAGGACGGCTCGACGGGAATCGATGAGAATGATTGATTTCGGACGGAAATCGATCGTTCTGTCAGCATTTGTGCAACGATTTCACAGCAGATTCGATCACAGCGATCGAATCTGCTGTATATCGGCGGGAAAATCGTTAGGTGTATGGGCCCCTTATAGATCTCATACTATATGGAAGGGGGTAAAATTGGTCTGTGATCTGTCATTTTCCAAAGAATTTTATCTGATGTGTGTACCTAGCTTAAGGGTTCAAAGGGCGAAGAAAGATCCTGACTATGTTATGGTATTCACCTAAGCAAACACTCTGACTACTATACTTTTATGGCAGTGTATACTAGATGGTAGGACTAGTCCAAATTTAATGGTCTTGCTTTTTAGGATCCTATCTCACCGATTCAAAATTGTAACCAGGTATAAAGGTACAAAAGCATAAAGGTATACAGGTAGGTACTTAAGTATAATGGTCACGCATTCTTTAATTCTTCAGTGATATTTCCAAATATAGCAATGGTAGAGGTGACTACTTTGTTCACTACAGTATATTAAGTTTTATTGTTCATTTTGATAGTTTGTCTGTTAATAAAACTCCTTAGCACCTGGCTGAGGAGTTCATGTTTGACAGAAGTTTACTTTAGTCTTGCTACTTTTGTGTTGGCATGGCCAGACGCTACTGTGTAATCCTCTGTGTCTCTAGGCCCACTAACATGGGCGTAACAATAGGGGCTGCAGCCCATGCACCCGCGGGGGGGGCGGGGGGGCCCGCTCGTGGCCGTTTTGGGGGGCTGGAGGGGTCACAGCATGAGGGGAAAGCTATGGCCTCACCTCGGGCTCTCCCCTCTGCGCTCCCCTTCAGCCTTCCGTGCGTTCCAGCGCGGACACTTCTCGCTCTAGTGACTGACGCAACTTCCTGTATAAAACAGGAAGTCACGTCTGTCACTAGAGCGAGAAGCGTCCGGACGCACGGAAGGTATGTTTGCCTGCCGCTGCCCACCACTCCGCTGCACATATACAGTTATTGTAGCTGGAGGGGAGCGCAGAGGGGAGAGCCCGAGGTGAGGGAAGGGGGGGGGACCGTCCCCTCTCCCCGCCGAGTGTGGCCATAGCTTTCCCCTCATGCTGCGACCCCTCCAGCCCCCCAAAACGGCCACGAGCGGGCCCCAGGGGGGGGGGGGGGAGCTCAGAATTTCTGCAGGGGGCCCGGTGGCTCTTAGTTACACCCCTGCCCACGAGGCCTACACTTGTGATTCAGATGTTGTATTTCACAGCTGTGTATGTTGAAAATGTTCAATAAAAATCTTTGAAAAAAAACCAAACCCAGATGTGAGCATGTGCAATGCCTGTAACGTAGTGTGACGCAACACAAACAATTCAAACATGCAAGCGTTACCATAGACTAACATTGATTGTGTCAATGCATATATTTGCATAAACATAGAGCAGGATCTGTGTTATTTGTACATACCCCGTTGACGCGTATTGCACCACATGCACTGCGAACGTCGCATTGACTTTTCATTGCTGTGCCATTTTCTCCATTAAAAACTCTCCGTTATGACGCAACGTAACTGAGTACGGTGAGCGTAGCCCAAAGGATAACCGAGGAGATGGTGTTGAATAAAAGTTTTGACCTTATTTGCTGCAAAAAGTATCTGTGAGGTGGACTGCGGCCTCCTTCCCCCTCCCCCACCTCGAGTCCTTCCAACTGCGGCGAAACGTTTCCGGTCTGGGCCCCAATCCTCCGCTGGGTCACCATCCTTGCCCCAGAAGCAGTATTCCGCAACAGCCGCAGTACCTGCACAGTTCAGAACTCTCAGAAATAAAACATTCTGCAGAGGTGCACCTGGCAGGACTACCAGTGAGGAATGTCAAAATGTAAATCAGGGAGAGGAAAGATTTTACAATGGGGCAAAGCAATTTTATTCACTACAGTTCCTCTGAAGTGACAATAACATAATGGATAAAATTAGTCACCCTTTTCCATTGTAAAATCTTTCCTCTTCCTGGTACACTCTGAAACGTATCACAGTTGGCAACATCTTTAGTACTGGAAGGTGATCTCTGCAGAATGTTCCTTTACTGAGCAGGAGCGTAACTAGAAGTCACCAGGCCCCCTGCAAGAATTTGAACGGGTGCCTGCTAAGGGCCATTTTGAGGGGGCAGGAGGAATCACAGCATGAGGGGAGAGTCCCCCCCCACCTCGGGCTCTCCTCTCAGCACTTCCCTCCTGCATCTATCACTGGCAGCAGGTGGCGGGCAGGACACATACCTCCATCCACCGCCGGAGGTTCCGATCTCTAAGGGCTTCACACTACTTCCTGTTTAAACGGGCTTCACACTACTTCCTGTTTAAACGGGAAGTAGTGTGAAGCACTTAGAGATCGGAACGGCTTCACACTCCTTCCTGTACAAACAGGAAGTAATGTGAAGCATTTAGAGATCGGAACCTCCGGTGGTGGATGGAGGTATGTGTCCTGCCTGCCGTCGCTGCTGCCAGTGATAGATGCAGGAGGGGAGCGCTGAGCGGAGAGCCCGAGGGGGGGGGGGGGGGGGGGACTGCCCCCCTCCCAGCCGATGTGCAATGCTTTCCTGTCATGCTGCGACCCTCCTGCCCCCCCAAAATGGCCCTGAGCTGACACCGCCCCCCCCCCCACGTGCAGGTGCTGCATCTCCTATTGTTATGTCCCTGTTACTGAGATACATATACGGCCGTCATGTTTTCCCTGGCCGAGCGCTCCCTCATTATTAAATATAAGCTTCATTTTACAGGCGGTATAGTTACGTAACGTGGCGTTCTCACCCAGCTGTGCGTACCGCATACCGAGGAAAAACTGTCGCTTTATTGTATAACATATTCCTGTTAACGACGGCAGATCACCTCCAATCTCTCGCGCTGCCATCTGTTGCCATGAATATTTTATCGTCTTTGGTGGAGAATTCGTGAGGCTGTAATTGGCTCATTTGGTTCCAGGCATAAAACGTACGAAGACGAGAACGCGATTACAGCGAGTGATGAAATTATCCCGTGGTGTTTCCTGTACCCCCACAGAGCGACGGCCCCACCCAAAGAATCGGTCGCCATATAGACTGTATCCCCAGAGACCACATGACCAGGGACCATGGCCTATTGTGTCTGCAGTATAGATGTGTGGCAGAGATCTGCCTGCTACAATACATCGTCTCGTCTGTGTCTGCGCTTCATATACCTTCTGTCTGTGTATTATTATCATTATATATGTACAGGGGAGGGGCTTTCCATATAAGATGCTTGTAAAAGGATAATGGCTCCATCTTGTAATACAATATTCATACCTGGAGCTTTCATTATAATATACACAGGCCGGACTTACAGGGCTTATACACATCGTACACAGAATAGCACTGTTGGTAATAGGAACAATCCTTTAGCACTTGCAGCTCTGGGTCCTCTGTTGGAATCCCACTTTCTGCACGGAGTTTGTATGTTCTCCCCGTGTCTGCATGGGTTTCCTCCGGGCACTCCGGTTTCCTCCCATATTCGAAAAATATATAGATAAGCTAATTTGCTTACCCCTACATTGGCCCTAGACTATAATACATGTACTACACGATACAGCAAAGTCCCCATTATACGGAACCTGGCTGGAATGATTTGTCTGTGATCAGCCTACACATGAGCAGCTTGCTAGCGAGTAAGAATTAAAGCATGCCAACCGACTAACCAAGTACATCTGTAGGTAGATTTTATCCCATAATAGCACCATCATTTGGACAATCTGCTCTGCTGTAAAGCCTCATCGGCACCATACAATTTTTTGTCCAATTCTATTCATTGATTCGATTCAATCCGACATGAAAACAATGGCAAATTGAATCGAATCAAATCAAATCCCGATCGGACATGTCGGATTGAATCGAATCAATGAATCGAATCAAATTGAATCAAACAAAAAAATGTATGGTGTAGATGGGGCTCTAAGCCTCAGTTCTGTTTGTGATGTTTACATTTGGTTCCTATCATTGCTGAACTAGTTAGTCTTAAGGGGCCCATACACCTAACGATTTTCCTGCCGTTATGCAACAGATTCGATCACTGTGATCGAATCTGCTGTGAAATCGTTGCGCAAACGCAAATGATTGTTTTCCGTCCGAAATTAATTGTTCCTGTCGATTCCCGTCGAGCCGTCCGTGCGGAAGATTTTTCTCGATCGCCGGTGGGTCGGGAGTGCGTCGATAGCGGCGTTCGAATGCCTGACGACCGACGCAATACAGGAGCAATACATTACCTGCTCCGGCCAGTGCGTGTCACCGATGTCTTCTTCTCTGCTGGTTCCGCGTTCCAGTCCAGCTGGCTTCACTTCCTGTCCCGGCAGGAAGTTTAAACAGTAGAGCGCCCTCTACTGTTTAAACTTCCCCGGATAGAAAGCAGTGAAGCTAGCCAGACCGGAATGCGGAACCCAGCGGAGAAGAAGACATCGGTGACAGCGGGGATACATGCCGGCCGGAGCAGGTAATGTATGTGGGGGGGAGGGGGGGGGGGCAGCGGCAGCACCACCACAGATTGTGATCGGTTTCATGCTGAAATCGATTCACAATCTGTTTGCAGTAAAGGCAGCCATACGATCCCTCTCTGATCAGATTCAATCAGAGAGGGATCTATCTGTTGGTTGAATCTGATGACAAATCGACCAGTGTATGGCCACCTTTAATCTCACCACCAAAAAATATCTAAAGCTCGTTATACAATCATTGATTTTGATCACCCAAGTGGGTTCCACCGGTAGTAATCTACAGTAATCCCTACCATAGTCTTATGTCTATATAACTTAGGGGGAAGCCAATTACCTTAACTGTATGTTTTTGGGGATGTGGGAGGAAGCCAGAGCGCCCGGGGAAAACCCTCACACACACAGGGAGAACATACAAACTCCTTGCAGACAGTGCCCTGGCTGGGAGTTGAACTGGGCACCCAGCACTGCAAGGCGAGAGCGCTAACCACTACACCATCGTGCTGCCCTCAAATGTCTCTTGTTAATCCCCACAGATCAGCTGACATTATTGATCAGGCGTGTATCACAGAGGTTTGCCCGGCCCCGGATCGATCTCCCAGCCTGATCAGCCCAGCGACCTCCCTTTGCTGACACTTGTTTCTGAGCGGATTTATTTCGGGGTCGGAGTTAATGAGGCCTCCGATAACGAGCGTGTTAACGCGCTAATTACTGGAGCAGATATGCGCTGTGATGTTGGCCGTCGATCTGGCGGATTCCATTGTAGACTTCCCCCGGAGACCAGATCAATGCGGGGAATTTACTGATAGAGGCAGCCGTGTGTGTCTGGCATCACAGAGGAGATGGATCCGTGTCTAATGACAGCATCATAGGCCTGCCGATCGCGGGACGTGACAGATGGTGACTCATCGCGGGACGCTGTCTGCACGCAACACAAAGGAACAATCCTCCACGCAGCTCTCTGCTCTCCCTCCTCAGCCCAAGCAGATCCATTATCCTATATACTGTACATTTCATGTCCCCTACTTCCAAATCACTCGAGTTACATTTCAGAGATACAAACTTGTTCGCATCAGGGACGCTTCTGTGCGCTTTTCACAGCACATTGCCCTGTGCGTTCTGCAAGGTATTGATTTTCCCATGTAATTAAATGTGCCTGGTCCACATCTATGCGCTGCGCTGAGCTGTGTTACAAAAACGTAGTGTTGCATGCATTTCTGTGTGCCAAGCTCCAAAACGCACATCAATGCAAGTGAATGAATGCGCTTTTTTAGCGCATAGAAACGCACACATTTTTTACCACTATTTGGGGAAAAAAAACATTTACATATGAAAACAAAGCTTTATTGACAACTGCTACTGCTACAATAAGCAAAACATGCTTAAAGGGAAGGTTCAAGCAAAATAAAAAAATGAGTTTCACTTACCTGGAGCTTCTACCAGCCCCATGCAGCCATCCTGTGCCCTCGTAGTCACTCACTGCTGCTCCAGTCCCCCACTGGCAGCTTGCCGACCTCGGAGGTCGGCGGGACGCATTGCGTAGATTTGTTTGCATTCCCGCTAGTGCAGGAACATTAACACATACATTTTTACGCGTTACTGGTTCAATGCGTAAATTTTTACGCATTGGACCAGTAATGCGTAAAAATGTATGTGTTAATGTTCCTGCACTAGCAGGAATGCAAACAAATCTACGCAATGCGTCCCGCCGACCTCCGAGGTCGGCAAGCTGCCAGTGGGGGACTGGAGCAGCAGTGAGTGACTACGAGGGCACAGGATGGCTGCATGGGGCTGGTAGAAGACCCAGGGAAGTGAAACTCATTTTTTTTTTTTGCTTGGACATTCCCTTTAAAAAAAAGCGCACTGCAATGCACTAAAGCGCGCACAAGCGCATGCGTTTTTTGTGCGCTTTTACGCATTTTTCAACGCACCCAATGTGAATGAGGCCAAAGTTGTCTTCATGTACAAAATATACAATACTGTGTTTTTTTCTGTACCCGAGGTGACATGTGACATGATGAGATAAGCATGTGTATGTACAGTGCAAAAACATATAAATAACCAATCTGTTTTACTTGCTATATTCTGCTGCCTAAAAGAGTTAATTTTTAGACCTGGAAGTGACAGCTTCTGACTTGTTGGTAGCTTGTCAGGAATATAGTAACCATCACTGATAAGCTAACTACAGCCATAAAAGTTTACCTGGCAGAAAACAACTTCTGAGGGCAGAGGAACAGATAGAAAAAGGTCAGTAGTTTATGTATTTATGGACATCTAATAGGCTGCTACTGAACAGAGACAACAAAACATTCAATCGACTTTGTAAATCTATATATATAAAAGTGTGTGTGTGTGTGTGTGTGTGTGTGTGTGTGTGTGTGTGTGTGTGTGTGTGTGTGTGTGTGTGTGTGTGTGTGTGTGTGTGTGTGTGTGTGTGTGTGTGTGTGTGTGTGTGTGTGTGTGTGTGTGTGTGTGTGTGTGTGTGTGTGTGTGTGTGTGTGTGTGTGTGTGTGTGTGTGTGTGTGTGTGTGTGTGTGTGTGTGTGTGTGTGTGTGTGTGTGTGTGTGTGTGTGTGTGTGTGTGTGTCGATCACGCGAAAACGGCTTGACCGATTTGAACGAAACTTGGTACACAGATCCCTTACTACCTGGGATGATATGTTCTGGGGGTCTCGCGGCCCCCCTGCACACCTGGGAGGTGCTACAAACAGCAAATCAGATTCCACCCATTCAAGTCAATGGAAAAATGTAAAAGGCTGCCATTCTCACAGTAATCAAGCCAGAGTCCTCACACATGGCACAGTTGGTCACTTGGTGACCGAGGTTACAAATCCAGGAAAAGTGGGCGGAGCATACAACAGCCAATCAAATTTCAGCCGTTCATTTTAAATGGGAAAATGTAAACTGCAGCCATTCTTAGACTGTTAATCACAGAGTTCTCAAACTTGACACAGTTGGTCACTGGGTGAATGAGATTAAGATTCAAGAAAATGGGTGGAGCCTACAACAGCCAATCAAAATTCACCTGTTGATTTTCAAGGGGAATATTTAAACTTTTGCTATTCTTACACTTTTAATGGCAGAGGCTTCAAACTTGCTACAGTCGGTCATTGGGTGACTGGGGTCCAAATTCACTAAAGGGGCGGGGCCACATACAGCCAATCAGATTTCCTTGGTTGATAAACTGCTTCCATTCACACATTTTTGATGCCAGGAACCTGACAGCTCACAAACTTGGTCATTGAGTGACTGTGTGTCAAGGTTACAAAAAGTGGGCGGAGCCAAAACAACTTTTACTGGGAAAATATAAACTGCAGCCATTCTTACACCGTTAATGGCAGGGTTCTCAAACTTTGAACAGTTGGTCATTGGGTGACAGATTAAGATTTTGGAAGGTGGGGGAGCCTACAACAGCCAATAAAAATTCACCTTTTGATTTTCAAAGGGAATATTACATCTGCTACCATTCTCTAATACTGGTAAAAGCAGATGCCTCAAACCTGGTACAGTTGGTCACTAGGTGACTAGGGTCCAAATTCAGGAAGGGGGGCGGAGCCACAAACAGCCAGATTTGTTTATTTTTCAATGGGAATATACAAAGTATTGATACCAAGGACCCCAAAGCTGATAAACTTGATAATTGAGTAACTGTATGTCAAGGTTAGAAAAAGTGGGCGGTGCCAACAACTTCATTTTTTACATTGCAGGGTTCCCATACTTTACACAATTGGCCACTGGGTGACTGAGATAAATATTCAGAAATGTGGGTGGAGCCTACAACAGCCAATCAAAATGTACCTATTGATTTTCAAGGGGAATATTCACATTGCTACCATTCTCACACTGTTAGTGGCAGAGGCCTCAAACCTGATACAGTCAGTCATTGGGTGACTGGGGTCCAAAGGGGTAGAGCCACAAACAGCCAATCAGATTTGTTAGGTTGATTTCAGCCATTCTGTTATTGGCAGGGTTCTCAAACGTGACACAGTTGGCCACTGGGTGACTGGGACTGATATTCAGATAAGTGGGTGGAGCCTACAGCAGCCAATCAAAATTCACCTTTTGATTTTCAAGGGGAATATTTACATTGCTGCCATTCATGCACTCTGAATGGCAGAGGCCTAACATCTGCTACAGTCAGTCACTGGGAGACTGGGGTTTAAATTCTGAAGGGAGCGGGCCAAAAACAGCCAATCAGATTTGTTTAATTTCAATGGCAAAATGCAACTTATTGATGCCAAAGACCCCAAAGCTCACGAACTTGGTCATTAAGTGACTGTATGTCAAGATTAGAAATAGTGGGCGGAGCCAAAAACAACTAACTTTTTACATGGGGAAATGTAAACTTCAGCTTTTCTTACACTGTTAATGGCAGGGTTCTCAAACTTCACACAGTTGGTCACTGAGGGACTGGGATTAATATTCGGAAAAGTAGGTGGCGCCTAGAAGAGCCAATCAAAATTCACCTTTTGATTTTCAAGGGGAATATTGAAACTGCAGCCATTCTCACACTGTGGCTTCAAACCTGCTACAGTCGGTCGTTAAGTGTTTGGGGTTCAAATTCAGTAAAGGGGCGGAGCCAAAAACAGCCAGATTTCTTTGCTGGATAAACTTCTTCCATTAGCACAATTTTGATGCCAGGAACCCAAAAGCTCACAAACTTGGTCATTGAGTAGTGACTGTGTGTCAAGCTTACAAAAAGTGGGTGGAGTTAAAAACAGATTTTTCTGGGAAATTGTAAAGTGCAGCCCTTCTTCACTGTTAATGGTAGGGTTCTCAAACTTAGCATAGCTGATTACTGGGTGACTGGGATTAATATTCAGAAAAGTGGGTGGAGCCAAAAATGCCAATCAAAAATCACGTCACTTTTCAAGGAGAATATTAAAATTGCTGCCATTCTTGCACTGTTAATGGCACAAGCCTCAAACCTGGTACAGTCGGTCATTGGGTCACTGAAGTTCAAATTCAGAAAAGGGGACAGAGCCACAAACAGTGAATCAGATTTGTTTCATTTCATGGGAAAATACAAATTATTGATGCCAAGGACCCCAAAACTCACAAACTTGGGCATTGATTAGGGACTTTGTGTCCAGGTTACAAAAAGTGGGCGGAGCCAAAAACAAATTTCACTGGGAAAGTGTAAACTGCAGCCCTTCTTACACTGTTTATTTCAGGGTTCCTAATCTTTGCCCAGATGGTCACTGAAGTGACTGAAATTAATATTCAGGGAAGTGGGTGGAGCCTATAATGGCCGATCAAAATTCACCTGTTGATTTTCAAGTGGAATATTTAAATTGCTGCCATTTTTACACTGTTAATAGCAGATGCCTCAAACCTGCTACAGTTGGTCATTGGGTGACTGGGGTTCAAATGCTGGAGAGGGGTGGAGCCACAAACAGCCTATCTGATTTGTTTAATTTCCATGGGAATATACAAATTATTGATGCCAAGGACCCCAAATCTCACAAACTTGGTCATTGAGTGTTTGGGTGTTAGGGTTAGAAAGTGGGCGGAGCCAACACCAGTCAAATACATACCTGGGCAACGCCGGGTCATCAGTGGGTGGAGACAAATACAAATTTCACTGGGAAAATGTAAACTGCAGCCATTCTGTTAGCAGGGTTTTTAAACTTTGCACAGTTGGTCACTGGGTGACTGGGATTAATATTCAGAAAAGTGGGTGGGGCCTAAAAAAGTGAATCAAACGTCACCTGTTGCTTTTCAAGGGGAATATTTAATTGCTACCATTCTTGAACTGATAATGGCACAGGCCTGAAACCTGGTACAGTTGGTTATTGGTTCAAATTCAGAAAAGGGGGTGGAGCCACACACAGCCAATCAGATTTGTTTCATTTCACTGCAGATTATTGATACCAAAGACCGCAAAGGTCACAAACTTGGTCAGTGAGTAATTGTGTGTTAGGGTTAGAAAAAGTAGGCGGAGCCAACACCAGCCAAATACATACACGGGCAACGCCGGGCAATCAGCTAGTATCTAAATAAAAAAGAAAACCATGATATACTTGGAAAACTCATTTTAAAGAGTACCCGAGGCGAGGTTCTCACAACAAAATCCCCATACAGAGGCTGGCTCTGCCTATAGAGCCCAGCCTCTGTTGCTAATCAGATCCCCCCTAAATCCCCCTTGCGCTCAGCCAGACCCCATAAATTACAGCCGCGCTGTGCGGCTGTTTACCTTTCTAACGGCAGGTCAGTCTCGGCGCTCCCCCTGCCTCCTGCAGAGCTCCGTCCCCGCCCGCGTTCCTTTCCTCCAATCAGCGGGGAGGGAAGGGACGCGGGCGGGACCGGAGCGATGCAGGAGGCGGGGGGAGCGCCGAGACTGACAGGAGGAGGTAAACACAGCCGGCTCTGACACGCTGTGTGTCAGCAGCGCGGCTGTGATTTATGGGGTATTGCCGAGCGCAGGGGGGATTTAGGGGGGGATCTGATTAGCAGCAGAAGCTGGACTCTATAGGTAGAGCCAGCCTCTGTATGTGGATTTCGTTGTGAGAACCCCGCCTCGGGTACTCTTTAAGGAGTAGTAGGATAAATAGAATTGTTTACCTCAGTTTAGTTTCACCTCAGGTTTCCTTTAAAGTGGATCCGAGATAAACTTTTACTCATTGCATAATTGTGTTCCTTCCATATAGCTTATAGGGCATTTCTCAAGCCAAATACTTATTTTGTTTTGTTTTAATACTCTAAAGCTGCATCTACACGTGTAGATGCGGCCGCGATCCTCCTTATCAATCGAGCCGCTGATGCGGCTCGATTGATAAGATCCGACAGGACGGATCTTGCTTCCGCCGATTCCCTGCTCGCTCCCCGCTAGGGGACAATGGCAGGGAATCGAGCGGAAGATAAGCGGCGCGGCGACGAGCGGGAATCGAGCGTGGATTGATGCCGGCGCACGCGCGGCGAGCGGGGACGCGGCGGGCACGCGGAAGAGGCGATCCGGCGGCTAATCGAGCCGCCGGATCGCTGCAATGTCCCATCGTGTAGATGGGGCTTAATTCCCTATAAACTAAACAAGCCACGCCCACAGTTCCTTTTGTGCCTTGGCCAGGGCCGGATTTGTACCAGCTGCCCTAGTATAGGTAACCTGTTGACCCCCCTACTGTATAGGTAGCCAGATGACTTCTCCGCCCTTTTTCTCCTGTATAGGTAGCCAGATGACTCCCTCAATACCTCCTTTTCCCACTTCCCCCCTTTCAGTACATGTAGCCAGCTCACCTTCACACCGTTGCAGCCATCTGTGTCTCATTTCTCAGCTCGTCTCTAGCAGGGCCGGGCCGAGGCATAGGCTGGAGAGGCTCCAGCCTCAGGGCGCAGTGTAGGAGGGGGCGCACAATTCATTCAGCTGTCATTCCTAATTGTGTATGAAGCAGAAAGAAATAAGAAAAGGGGATACATAGCAGTGACTGCAAGCCAGATAACTAGATATTAAGGGGTTGGGGAGGTTGTGGGCCCTGTGGCCCTCTTAGTCTAATAGCAATCAGTGTGTGACAGCTGAGGGGGGAGGGATAGAGGGGCGCACTTTGGTGTCTCAGCCTTGGGTGCTGGAGGACCTTGTCCCGCCTCTGGTCTCTAGTGCCGAAGCTTCCTCTTCCCCTCTGTCTCCAGTGCTGCCCAACTCCATAGCCACCCGCCACAATGCAAATGTGCAACAGAGAGCAAGTTGGCCGCTGCACAGGCCACTGGCAGCAGAGTACCGTGGTCAGGCGCTCACCTGATCTCCCTGCATTGCAGCATTTGCAAGATTGCAAATGCTGCATAAGTTCAGCCTGCTGCTTTGCTGCCCTAGGCCTAGGTGGCCTTGGCCTAAATCCAGCCCTGGCCTTGGCACCGTAGCAAGAGCTTATGTATCTCAGTCTGGGCAGGAGGAGGTTACTAGCCATTGATTTATCAGAGGCAGAGGGAGGAGGAGAGGGGACTGAATTTACACACAGGCAAGCTGATAGCATCTCCAGCCCTCAGCCTGTGACATGTGACAAACAGAACATGGCTGCTGTCATTGTATCACAGGAATAAATAATCATAAACTTTTTAAGCTGTTTGCAGCAGTTTTGATCTGGAAGGTACATTCCTTTTGGATCTATTTGGGATGCAGCAAACTTCTGGCTTTTAAATGACAACTGTAGTGAATAGAATATGGAGGCTGTCATATCTATCTTGTCTGGCAGCCCTGCTGGTCTATTTGGCTGCAGTAGTGTCTGATTAATACCAGAAACAAGCATTCAGCTAATTTTGTCATATCTGACAATGATGTCAGAAACCCCTGATCTGCTGCATGCTTGTTCAGGGGCTATGGCTAAATGTATTAGAGGCAGAAGATCAGTCAGACAGCCAGGCAACTGGTATTGTTTAAAAGGAAACAAATGTGGCAGCCTCCATACCCCTCTCACTTTAGTTGTCCTTGAAGCTCCAATTGAGTGTCACAGCTTAATTTATAGTAGATAAGGTTGTCTCGTATGGGCCCTGTCCTGGTCACATGTCACCCACCACACAGTGCCCTTATGACTTTGGAACCCCTCGCTCTTCCATTAGCGGTAAACACGCCGCCGACACATAGCAGCAGCGTGTGTATACCGCTAACGAAAGAGCAGGGGATTCCGAAGACAGATGGGCACCACTCGGCGGGCAACACAGGACAGGTAATATATAAATGCAGGCATGTGGGGGATATATTTATACATTGGGGAGCAGCGCCGTGGGTTTTGTCGCATTTGTCGCTTGTCCAGATATAGCTCACCGCTATTACCGCGACCTCAATCGACCACGACAGCCCGACATCTTGCAGCGTGTCCGATCTATACATATGTCCAATTTCACCATGAAATTGGTTGCATTGTCAATCGGGCATGCTCTTGGCATCATCAATTTAATCCAATTATTATCGAATTGTATGGTATTGGCCGCCAAGTCGATAGATGTATGGGTGCCTTTAGACTATATTGGCTCCTGTGCATACCTATCAACTTTTTGAGATGAGAAAGAGGGACACTTAAGCCTCGCCCCTGCCACACCCCTGACCGTGCCCCGTCACGCGCCCTAGTCATGCATACCATAAAGATTTCATAAGAAAAAAAATGTTGTTTTATAATTAAACCACACTGGTCCTTCCTATCCTGGTTCATTTTCCTTCATAGTAACATTTTGAAATTAGTAATATATCAGTTTAAAGGATGGGAATAAAGTTTACAGTCAAACACTATTTTAGCAGAGAAATATATATATTTACATAGAAAGAGGGACAAAGTCCTGAAAGAGGAGGAAAGAGGGACAGGGCTCCCAAAGAGGGACTGTCAGTTCAAAAGAGGGACAGTTGGGAGCTATGCCTGCACCCTCCTCCTCTGTGCCTCATGTATGATGGTACATCCCCGTCCTCCACTGTTGCCAGCCGCCCCACTCCACTCTGTGACCTCAGCTGCTCACAACACCTGACCTGACTGGCTGCTAGAAAGGTAACAAGACTCCGCCCACCAACAGGCACGTCACGCAGCGCCTACCGACTGACGGATTTTATGAATGAGCTCTGACCACGCCCACCGCATTGGAATGTCAAAGCTGCCCCGCCCCCTCCCTGGCGTCACCAACGGTCACAAGACTCTGAGATCACCCGCCCCGCCCAGCGCCACCAGACAGCGCTAAGCCCCTCCCCCGATACCCGGCGCCCCGTCACACTGGCTGAGGGGACGGTGACGTCATTCGGGAACAGGAAGCGGAGTGCAGAGACACCGGAAGACGGAAGAGGAGAGAATTTCAGAGACACCCGAGAGAAGAAGAGAAACCGGAGACACCATGTCGTCCAGCATGGAGAGTATCCTTATATCACTATCACTGTGCTGGGGAGTCCACTGCTGTGTATATAGTGTGCTGGGGACAATGGGGTGGGAGGGGGTGTGTGTGGTTGTTATTATATTACTATATACACAGTATGGAGAGTGCCCTGCTGTCTGTGCTGCGTACAGTGTGTGCTGGGACACCAGGGGGAGGAGAGGGGTCTGTGTGTGATGTTATTGTTATGTTACTGTACTATATACACAACATGGAGAGAGTATCCTTATATCACTATCACTGTTATTATATTACTATATACACAGTATGGAGAGTGCCCTTCTGTCTGTGCTGCGTACAGTGTGTGCTGGGACACCAGGGGGAGGAGGGGACCTGAGTGTGATGTTATTGTTATGTTACTGTACTATATACACAACATGGAGAATATCCTTATATGGTTATTACTGTACTGTAATAATGGACACCAGGGAGGAGGGACCCTGTAATTGTTATTATATTACTATATACACACTATGGAGAGTACCCTGCTATGTGGACTGGGGACACCAGGGAGGAGGGACCCTGTATTTGTTATTATATAACTATATACACACTATGGAGAGTACCCTGTTGTGTGTACTGGGGACACCAGGGACGAGGGACCCTGTATTTATTATATTACTATATACACACTATGGAGAGTACCCTGCTATGTGGACTGGGGACACCAGGGAGGAGGGACCCTGTATTTGTTATTATATAACTATATACACACTATGGAGAGTACCCTGTTGTGTGTACTGGGGACACCAGGGACGAGGGACCCTGTATTTATTATATTACTATATACGCACTATGGAGAGTACCCTGCTGTGTGTACTGGGGACCCCAGGGAGGAGGGACCCTGTATTTGTTATTATATTACTATATATACACTATGGAGAGTGCCCTGCTGTGTGTACTGGGGACACCACAGAGGAGGGACCCTGTAATTGTTATTATATTACTATATACACACTATGGAGAGTACCCTGCTGTGTGTACTGAGGACCCCAGGGAGGAGGGACCCTGTAATTGTTATATTACTATATACACACTATGGAGAGTGCCCTGCTGTGTGTACTGGGGACACCACAGAGGAGGGACCCTGTAATTGTTATTATATTACTATATACACACTATGGAGAGTACCCTGCTATGTGTACTGGGGGCACCAGGGAGGAGGGACCCTGTATTTGTTATTATATTACTATATACGCACTATGGAGAGTACCCTGCTGTGTGTACTGGGGACACCACAGAGGAGGGACCCTGTAATTGTTATTATATTACTATATACAGACTATGGAGAGTACCCTGCTGTGTGCACTGGGGACACCAGGGAGGAGGGACCCTGTATTTGTTATTATATTACTATATACACACTATGGAGAGTACCCTGCTGTGTGTACTGGGGACACCAGGGAGGAGGGACCCTGTAATTGTTATTATATTACTATATACACACTATGGAGAGTACCCTGCTGTGTGTACTGAGGACACCAGGGAGGAAGGACCCTGTATTTGTTATTATATTACTATATACACACTATGGAGAGTACCCTGCTGTGTGTACTGGGGACACCAGGGAGGAGGGACCCTGTAATTGTTATTATATTACTATATACACACTATGGAGAGTACCCTGCTGTGTGTACTGGGGACACCAGTGAGGAGGGACCCTGTATTTATTATATTACTATATACACAGTATGGAGAGTGCCCCGCTGTCTGTGCTGCGTACAGTGTGTGCTGGGACACCAGGGGGAGGAGGGGACCTGTGTGTGATGTTATTGTTATGTTACTGTACTATATACACAACATGGAGAATATCCTTATATGGTTATTACTGTACTGTAATAATGGAGAATACACTACCGTGTATAAAGTAGGTGCTGGGACACCAGGGAGGAGGGACCCTGTATTTATTATATTACTATATATTCACCATGGAGAGTACCCTGCTGTGTGTACTGGGGACACCAGGGAGGAGGGACCCTGTAATTATTATATTACTATATACACACTATGGAGAGTACCCTGCTGTGTGTACTGGGGACACCAAGGAGGAGGGACGCTGTAATTGTTATTATATTACTATATACACACTATGGAGAGTACCCTGCTGTGTGTACTGGGGACACCAGGGAGAAGGAGCCCTGTATTTGTTATTATATATTACTATATACACACTATGGAGAGTACCCTGCTGTGTGTACTGGGGACACCAGGGAGGAGGGGCCCTGTATTTGTTATTATATATTACTACTAGCTGATTGCCCGGCGTTGCACGGGTAGGTATTTGGCTGGTGTCGGCTCCACCCACTCTTTCTAACCCTAACACACAATTACTCAATGACCAAGCTTGTGAGCCTTGTAGTCTTTGGCATCAGTAATTTGCATTGAAATGAAAAAATCTGATGGGTTGTTTGTGGCTCCACCCCCTTTTCTGAATTTGAACCCCAGTCACCCAATGACCAACTGTACCAGGTTTGAGGCCTGTGCCAATAACAGTGCAAAAATGGTAGCAATTAAATATTCCCTTCAAAAGCAATAGGTGAAGCTTAATACACTTTTGTAGGCTCCACCCACTTTTCTGAATATTGATCCCATTCACTGAGTGACCAACTGTGCAAAGTTTAATAACCCTCCCATTAACAGTGTAAGAATGGCTGCAGTTTACATTTTCCCAGTGAAATTTGTATTTTTCTCCACCCACTGATTGCCCGGCGTTGCCCGGGTATGTTTTTGACTTGTGTTGGTTCCGCCCACTTCTTCTAACCCTAACGCACAAACACTTAATGACCAAGTTTGTGAGCTTTGGTGTCTTTAGCATCAATCATTTGTATATTCCCATAGAAATTAAACAAATCAGATTGGCTGTTTGTGGCTTTGTCGCTCTCCAGCATTTGAACCCCAGTCACCCAATGACCAACTGTAGCAGGTTTGAGGCATCTGCTATTACCAGTATAAAAATGGCAGCAATTTAAATATTCCCCTTGAAAATCAACAGGTGAATTTTGATTGGCTATTATAGGCTCCATATTAATCTCAGTCACCCAGTGACCATCTGGGCAAAGTTTGGGAACCCTGCCATTAACAGTGTAATAAGGCCCGCAGTCTACATTTTCCCAGTGAAATTTGTTTTGCTCCGCCTACTTTTTGTAACCTGGACATACAGTCACTCAATGCCCAAGTTTGTGAGCTTTGGGGTCCTTGGCATCAATAATTTGTATTTTCCCAAGAAATGAAACTGTTTGTGGCTCTGTCCTCTTTTCTAAATTTGAACCCCAATGACTAACTGTACCAGGTTTGAGGCTTGTGCCATTAACAGTGCAATGAATGGTAGCATTTTTAATATTCCCCTTTAAAATCGACAGGTGATTTTGATTGGCTTTTTTAGGCTCCACCCACTTTTCTGAATATTAATCCCAGTCACAAGTAACCAGCTGTGCAAAGTTTGAGATCCCATTAACAGCGAAGAAGGGCTGCAGTTTACAATTTCCCAGAAAAAAATCTGTTTTTGACTCCACCCACTTTTTGTAACCTTGACACACAGTCACTACTCAATGACCAATTTTGTGAGCTTTTGGGTTTCTGGCATCAAAATTGTGTGAATGGAAGCAGTTTATCCAAAAAAAGCAAATCAGATTGGCTGTTTGTGGCTCGACCCCTTTAGTGAATTTGAACCCCAGTCACTTGATGACCGACTGTAGCAGGTTTGAGGCCTCTGCCATTAACAGTGTAAGAATGACAGCAGTTTCAGTATTCCCCTTGAAAATCAATAGGTGAATTTTGATTGGCTCTTGTAGGCTCCACCTACTTTTCCAAATATTAATCCTAGTCCCCCAGTGACCAACTGTGCCAAGTTTGAGAACCCTGCCATTAATAGTGTAAGAATAGCTGCAATTTATATTTTCCCATGTAAAAAGTTAGTTGTTTTTGGCTCTGCCCACTATTTCTAACCTTGACATACAGTCACTCAATGACCAAGTTTATGAGCTGTGTGGTCTTTGGCATCAATAAGTTGCATTTTACCATTGAAATTAAACAAATCTGATTGGCTGTTTTTGGCCCACTCCCTTTTCAGAATGTAAACCCCAGTCTCCCAGTGACTGACTGTATCAGGTTTGAGACCTCTGCCATTAACAGTGTAAGAATGGTAGCAATGTAAATGTTCCCCCTTGAAAATCAATAGGTAAATTTTGATTGGCTGTTTTTAGGCTCCACCCACATTTCTGAATATTAATCCCAGTCACCCAGTGGCCAATTGGGTCAAGTTTGGGAACCCTGCCATGTAAAAAATTAAGTTGTTGGCGCCGCACACTATTTCTAACCTTGACATACAGTCACTCAATTATCAAGTGTATCAGCTTTGGGGTCCTTGGTATCAATACTTTGTATATTCCCATTAAAAAATAAACAAATCTGATTGGCTGTTTGTGGCTCCGCCCCCTTTCTGAATTTGAACCCCAGTCACCCAGTGACCAACTGTACCAGGTTTGAGGCATCTGCTATTAACAGTATAAGAGAATGGTAGCAGCTTAAATATTCCCTTTGAAAACCGAAAGGTGAATTCTGATTGGTTGTTGTAGGCTCCACCTACCTTCCAATTCTTAATCTCATTTACCCAGTGACCAACTGTGCAAAGTTTGAGAACACTGCCATTAACGGTGTAAGAATGGCTTCAGTTTATATTTTTTTTTTAGTAAAATTTGTTTTTGGCTCCGCCCACTTTTTGTAACCTGGACACACACATCACTCAATGACCAAGTTTGTGAGCTTTCAGGTTCCTGGCATCAAAAATGTGTGAATGGAAGCAGTTTATCCACCAAGGAAATCTGATTGGCTGTTTGTGGCCCCGCCCCTTTTGTGAATTTTGACCCCAGTCACCCAAAGACCGACTGTAGCAAGTTTGAAGCCTCTGCCATTAACAGTTGTAAGAATGGCAGCAGTTTAAATATTCCCCTTGAAAATCAATAGGTGAATTTTGATTGGCTGTTGTAGGCTCCACCCACTTTCTCGAATCTTAATCACATTCACCCAGTGACCAAGTGTGCCAAGTTTGAGAACCCTGCGATTAACAGTCTAAGAATGGTCGCAGTTTACATTTTCCCATTTAAAATGAATGGCTGAAATTTGATTGGCTGTTTTATGCTCCGCCCACTTTTCCTGGATTTGTAACCTCGGTCACGAAGTGACCAACTGTGCCATGTGTGGCGACTCTGGCTTGTTTACTGTGAGAATGGCAGCTTTTTACATTTTTTCCATTGACTTGAATGGGTGAAATCTGATTGGCTGTTTGTAGCTCCGCCCACGTGTGCAGGGGGGCCGCGAGACCCCCAGAACGTATCATCCCAGGTAGTAAGGGATCTGTGTACCAAGTTTCGTTCAAATCGGTCAAGCGGTTTTTGCGTGATCGCGGCACATACACAGGCACACACATACACACACACACACATACATACATACATCCGATTTTATATATATAGATACACAGTATGGAGAGTTCCCTGCTGTCTGTGCTGGGACACTAGGGGAGGAGGGGGGTCTGTGTGTGATATTCTTATGTTTCCATACTATGTACACAACATGGAGAGTATCCTTATATCATTATTACTGTGCTGTATAAACACTATGGAGAATGCACTGCTGTGTGTGGTGTGTCGGGGAAAGGGGGGGTTATTATATTACTATATACACAGTATGGGGAGTGCCCGGCTGTCTGTGCTGTGTACAGTGTGTGCTGGGGACACCAGGGAGAGGAGGGGACCTGTGTGTGATAGTATTATGTTACCATACTATGTACTTAACATGAAAAGTTTCCTTATATCATTATTACTGTGCTGTACACACACTATGGAGAGTGCCCTGCTGTGTGTCTAGTGTGTGCTGGGGACAACAGGGCAGGAGAAGGACCTGTGTGTGTCATTGTATTACTATACTACTGTATATTACAGGCTTTCTCAAACAGGGTTCCCTGGAACCCCGGGGTTCCTTCAGTATTTTGCAGGGGTTCCTTAGCGTTTCCCCCCATCGTGGGGGAAGTATAATAGGGGCACATTATAATAGAGGGTACTGTAAAAAGAAGTACTAATTTTGGGGGGCAGAATAATAATGAGCACATTAATAAAAATGCACATTAAAAAAAATAAAAAGGATAAACAGACAGTATAATAAGTGTCAGTGTAATAGGGGGTAGTAAAATATACAGCCACACCTACTTTTAAAGACCACGCCTCCAGCAAAATAAATGCCGGGGTTCATCGAGATCCAAAAATTATTTGCAGCGTTCCTCCAGGGTAAGAAGGTTGAGAAAGGCTGGTATATACACACTAATGAAAGTGCCCTGCTGTGTGTGGTGTGTGTTGGTGAAACTAAGGGGAAGATCTTGTATACTATATTGTATTGTATTATTACTGTTCTATATATATACTATGGGCAATATCCTGTAGTGTGCACTGGGAACATCGGGGTAAGGGTCCTATGTGTGTTATAATATACATTACGGTGATGTAGTGAATAGCACTCTTGCCTTGTAGTGATTGGTCCCCGGTTTGAATCCCAGCCAGTGCGCTATCTGCAAGGGGTTTGTATGTTCTCCCCGTGTCTGCATCAGAATCAATTTATTTGGCCAAATAAATTTGCACTTACAAGGAATTTGACTTGGTAGTAGCTTAACAGACACAGACAATACTGTACAAGGACAGACAGTGTATATATACAGTGGGTTGCAAAAGTATTCGGCCCCCTTGAAATTTTCCACATTTTGTCACATTACTGCCACAAACATTAATCAATTTTATTGGAATTCCACATGAAAGACCAACACAAAGTGGTGTACACATGAGAAGTGGAACGAAAATCATACATGATTCCAAACATTTTTTTTTTACAAATAAATAACTGCAAAGTGGTGTGTGCATAATTATTCGGCCCCCTTTGGTCTGAGTGCAGTAAGTTGCCCATAGACATTGCATGTTGAGTGCTAATGACTAAATAGAGTGCACCTGTGAGTAATCTAATGTCAGTACAAATACAGGTGCTCTGTGAGGGCCTCAGAGGTTGTCTAAGGCCTGGTGCACACCAAAACCCGCTAGCAGATTTTGAAACGCTTTTTGTTATTCTTCTGTAGCGTTTCAGCTAGCATTTTGCAGTTTTGTGAAGCGGTTTTGGTGTAGTACATTTTAGATATTGTTACAGTAAAGCTGTTACTGAACAGCTACTGTAACAAAAACGCCTGCAAAACCGCTCTGAACTGCCGTTTTTCAGAGCGGTTTGCGGTTTTCCTATACTTAACATTGAGGCAGAAACGCATCCACAATCCAAAAAATGCCTCACCCCTGGAGTATGCGTTTCTGCAAAATGCCTCCCGCTCTGGTGTGAACCACCCCATTGAGATACATTGACCAAGCGGATCCGCAGCCGCAATCGGCTGCAGAAACGCTGAAAAAGCCGCTCGGTGTGCACCAGCCCTAAGAGAATATTGGGAGCAACAACACCGTGAAATCCAAAGAACACACAAGACAGGTCAGGGATCAAGTTATTGAGAAATTTAAAACAGGCTTAAGGTGCGTACACACATGCGACTATAGTCGTTTGTAACGATCGTTCCCCCGATCTTTACCAACGACGATCGTTACAAAAAACGAACCACCGACTATTAAGGCAAACGACGAACGAGCCAAATCGCTACAAAAGAAAGTTCTGTCTCGGCGGATTTTAACCAACGACGATCGTTTGCAAAAGTAGTACATCGTTGGAAACGATCGTTCGTACTAGGCTTGACATGCGCATTTCACTATTTCTCCATGGAACTTCTCATTTTTATGCGCAGGCGCAATAGTTGCTTTCTGTGATGTAACGTTCGTTCCAACGATCAGATCGTTACACACATTTTAAAACTACCTTTACTTAGGTCGTTCTTTCATCAATTAAAAGTTCGTTCGTCGTTCTTAACGAACGATCGTTGTCGCATGTGTGTACGTAGCATTAGGCTACAAAAAGATTTCGAAAGCCTTGAACATCCCACGGAGCACTGTTCAAGCGATCATTCAGAAATGGAAGGAGTATGGCACAACTGTAAACCTACCAAGACAAGGCCATCCACCTAAGCTCACAGGCCGAATGAGGAGAGCGCTGATCAGAAATGCAGTCAAGAGGCCCATGGTGACTCTGGGCGAGCTGCAGAGATCTACAGCTCAGGTGGGAGACTCTGTCCATAGGACAACTATTAGTCATGCACTGTACAAAGTTGGCCTTTATGGAAGAGTGGCAAGAAGAAAGCCATTGTTAACAGAAAGCATAAGAAGTCCCGTTTGCAGTTTGCCAAAAGCCATGTGGGGGACACAGTAAATATGTGGAAGAAGGTGCTCTGGTCAGATGAGACCAAAATGGGACTTTTTGGCCAAAATGCAAAACGCTATGTGTGGCGGAAAACTAACACTGCACATCACTCAGAACACACCATCCCCACTGTCAAATATGGTGGTGGCAGCATCATCTCTTCAGCAGGGACAGGGAAGCTGGTCAGAGTTGATGGTAAGATGGATGGAGCCAAATACAGGGCAAACTTGGAAGAAAACCTCTTGAAGACTGCAAAAGACTTGAGACTGGGGCGGAGGTTCACCTTCCAGCAGGACAATGACCCTAAACATAAAGCCGGGGCAACAATGGAATGGTTTAAAACAAAACATATCTATGTGTTAGAATGACCTAGTCAAAATCCAGATCTAAATCCAATCGAGAATCTGTGGCAAGATCTGAAAACTGCTGTTCACAAATGCTGTCCATCTAATGTGACTGAGCTGGAGCTGTTTTGCAAAGAAGAATGGGCAAGGATTTCAGTCTCTAGACGTGCAAAGCTGGTAGAGACATACCCTAAAAAAGCTGTAATTGCAGCAAAAGGTGGTTCTACAAAGTATTGACTCAGGGGGGCGAATAATTACGCACACCCCACTTTGCAGTTATTTATTTGTAAAAAATGTTTGGAATAATGTATGATTTTCAATCCACTTCTCACATGTACACCACTTTGTATTGATCTTTCACGTGGAATTCCAATAAAATTGATGCATGTTTGTGGCAGTAATGTGACAAAATGTGGAAAACTTCAAGGGGGCCGAATACTTTCGCAACCCACTGTAGTAAAGGACAGTATGTAATTTACAGTAGCAGTGAAGGGGGTGAGAGGTGTTTAATTTTCAGTTCTATGCTTTAATGTTTTCCAGTCCTAGCGCGTGTGTGTGTGTGTGTGTGTGTGTGTGTGTGTGTGTGTGTGTGTGTGTGTGTGTGTGTGTGTGTGTGTGTGTGTGTGTGTGTGTGTGTGTGTGTGTGTGTGTGTGTGTGTGTGTGTGTGTGTGTGTGTGTGTGTGTGTGTGTGTGTGCGTGCGTGCGTGCGTGCGTGCGTGCGTGCGTGCGTGCGTGCGTGCGTGCGCGCGCGCACGCGCGCGCTGGGGACACCAGGGGAGTCGTGTGTCTAATAATATACTGTATTTTTATTATTATACTATATACGGTACACACTATGGAGAGTACCTTGCTGTGTGTAGTGTGTGATGGGGACATCAGGAGCAATGTGTGAGTTATTGAACTATCTTATTATTCTGCTCTATACACACTATGGAGTGTACCCTGCTGTGTGTATGTTTACAAAGCTTTCAGGACTCAATCACTCAGGCAACAGTGCAGGTACTGAGTCCAGTATATACACTTTGGTCTGCTATTGCAGAGTGTCCTTTTTTCTATGGCAGGCGAGGAGGGACAAGAATGTGGCGCATTGTTCTGGATCTTCAAATGAGCTTCAGGGTCATGTACACGCTTGATTTTCAGCCAAGTTTAATACTGCTTGTGTTTGCACCTTTAGTTATAGTTATTAGCCTGGTCTATTGGCTTCTTAAAGAAAATGTAATGTAATGAGAAAAACCTCCCCTGGGGGGTACTCACCTCGGGTGGGGGAAGCCTCCGGATCCTATTGAGGCTTCCCCCGTCGTCCTTTGTCCCTCGGCGGCGGAGATAAAGCTCCCCGAACAGCGGGGATGCAAATATTTACCTCCCTGGCTCCAGTTCAGGCGTAGTGCCCGCTCTACTGCGCAGGTGTAAGTCTCCTGTGCCTCCGCAGTAGAGCGGACCCGACAGAGATCGGCTATTTCCGCCTATCTCCGTGCTGAAAGCCGCAACAGCGCCCCCGCTGGAGCCAGGAAAGGTAAATAAATCAGTGCTTGTCAGGCTTGTCGGGGGAGGATTGCCGGATACTTCGGAGGAGCCAGTGCTGGACTGCCTGCAGCTACAGGAGTGGGGGAAGCCTCATTGGGACCCTGAGGCTTCCCCCTCCCGAGGTGAGTACTTTTTTTGTTACAGGTTCTCTTTACAGGAAACCTCAGGGGAAACTAACAAAATGAGCTTTACTTACCTGGAGCCTCCTCCACTCCCTGGCAGCCGACATGTCCTTCGCAGCAGCTCCGGGATCCACTCCTCGCCAGATCGGCCTCTACTGCACCTGCGAGTGCGCTGCTGTCAATCACGCTCACGTGGTCTGGAGCGCTCTGCACAGAACTACAGCCCCTGCGCAAAACGCTGCAAACCATGTGAGCGTAAATGACAGTGCTGCTCGTGCAGTGGATGCCGACCTGGCGATGTCAGCATCCGCAACGGAAGGTATCCTAGGACTCCAGAGCTGCGGTGAGGGACATATCTGCTGCCAGGGGCTGGAGGAAGCCCCGAGTAAGTAAATCTCATTTTGTTCGTTTTCTTGAGGTTTCCTTTAAAAGGAATCCGAGCTGAGAGTCATATGGAGGCTGACATATTTATTTCCTTTTAACAATACCACAATACAATACCAGTTGCCTGGCAGTCCTGATGATCTCTATGGCTGCAGTATGATCTGAATCACACACCTGAAACAAGCATGCAGCTAATCCAATCAGACTTCAGTTATAAACATCTGATCTGCATGCTTGTTCATGGTCTGTGGTTTAAATGATTAGAGGCAGTGGATCACAGGACAGCCAGGCTATGTGCATTGTTTAAAAATAAATAAATATCAGCCTCCATATGTCTTTCACCTCGAAATCCCTGTGAGGGCCCGCGCACACTAAAAACCGCTAGCGTAAAAGAAAACGCTCAGCGCTTTTTGAAGTGATGTTTTTTAAGGCGATTCTAGGCATGTGCAGAGCGTTTTTTATTTTATTTTAAGCATGCCTAGTGATTTTTGGAGCGTTTTGGTGGAGCGTTCTTTTATATTTTGTTACAGTAGAGCTGGAACTGGACAGCTTCTGTAACAAAAATGCTTGGAAAACTGCTCTGATCTAGCGCTTTTCCACTTTCCTATACGTAACATTGAGACTGAATCGCCTCAGAAATCAGCAAAAAATACTGCATGACCCGAGTTTGCATTTGGGGAAAAAACTCTCAGGTGGTAGAGCTGTCCATTCTTCTTGGCTGTCATCAGAGATCCACCACCATACTTGTCACCATACATCTTGTTGCCTCTTCTCCAAAGGGCTGGTGCACACCAGAGCGGTTCTGGAGCCGTTTTTAAAACACTTGCAGGGGGAAAACCGCTTGGCTAATGAAAGTGAATGGGATTGTGCACACCAGGGTGGGTCGTTTTTTCCACAAACGCAAACTCGGGGGGGCTGCAGCATTTTTTAGATTTCTGAGGCATTTCTGCCTTAATGTTAAAGTATAGGAAAGTGGAAAACCGCTCTAAACGCTAGATCAGAGCGGTTTTCCAGAAGTTTTTGTTACAGAAGCTGTTCAGTGACAGCTTTACTGTATCAATATATGAAATCTGCTACCCAAAAACGCTCCAGATAATGCTAGGCATGTTTAGAAAACCTCTCTAGACATACCTAGAATCGCTCTGAAATCTGCTCCAAAAACCTCTAGCGTTTTGCGGATCTGCTGGCGGTTTTTGGTGTGCACTGGGCCATAGTTCAGTTTTGGTCTCCTCACTCAAAAGCGCTTTGTTCCAGAGGATTCAGGACTTGTGTGGATGCTGTTTGGCATATTGTAAGCGGGGCTTTCATGGTTTTGGCCCAGTAAAAGGCTGCTTTCTTGCAACTCGACTGCTATAGACCAACTTTGTTGAAACAGCAATGCTACATGTTTGCAGAGGAGCCTGTATTTCATCTCGCATGGTTTGTAGGTTTTTCTTGGCTCCTCAACAAATGATCCTGGCGGTTGTGGCTGGAGACTTGCTTGGTCTACCTGACCGTGGTTTGGTAACAACAGAACAGAACTGACAGGCATTTTCAGCTCTCTGGATATATGTTTATATCCTTTTTTCTTGATTTATATAATTTGGCAACCTTTTCTTTGTTTGCTGTCTCTGTGGTTTGGTATCCAGCAAAGTCTGTGCTGCTCTGACTAAATTTAGATAGGCTATTTATACAGAGAGACACTAGTTGTAATCAACAAAGGTACAGGTGTGGACACTCCCCTAAATTGAACCTGTATTTGTCAACTTATGTAAATATTATTAACATTTTAATCAGGCCCGTTTGGGTGGTTTCATTTATCAATGTCAGTGTTCTCCCCAGGCTCTTTTAGCCGGGTGCTCCACCCGGCTAGATTTGGTGACCACCCGGCTGTCATTGGCTCAGCTCCTCACCTCCTCCTATGCTGTAAACAGAGTTGTTCCGCATTTTCATCTCGCCCCACCCGGGTACTTTTTCATGCCACCCGGCTACTATTTCATGTCACCCGGCTGGAAACAAATTCTGGGGAGAACACTGAATGTGAAGAAAAAAAAAAAAAAGACACACAATTATGTTAAGACAAGACACAAAACATTTACATTGCGCTTCCTCTGGCGGACTCAAAAGTGCAAGAGCTGCAGCCACTAGGACGCACTCTGTAGGCGTAAGCATTGTTAGGGAGTCTAGCCCAAGGACTCCTTACTGAATAGATGCTGGCTTACTGAACAGGAAGAGACGAGATTCAAGAGTCAGAGCCCTTAACCAGTGCACCTGAGCAACGCCTTACATAAAGTGGACCTGTGCTCTTGCACAGGACAGAAGGAAAAAATAGAGAAATGCACCCTGTGTGTATTTAGAGAGTATAGCCTAATATCCCCTCATCTGTGACTAATCTGAACTGTAATTTGATCTCTCAGCTGTGTCAGATGGCTGCCTCGGCAGCTCAGCTAATTTGTAAACACAGGATGTTATCCCTATGTCTGCTTCCGTAAAAGCAGGAAGTAGACACACTGCAGAGTTATTGCAGGATTTGTATTAGCTGTAACAAGGAAATGTTTTTCTTTAAAGGTTATTATGTTGTTACTTATCTTTTATAGCACAGAGGAAGTTCTGAGTTAAGGGATTCAGCAACAGTCACTTATATTTTCCTACCAATGGAGAATATTTCTCAAATCCTGCCAGTGTGTGATTTTCCAGTTCTATCGACCATTTGATTGGATAATTTTATCGGATCTGGGAGAATCGATTGTTCCGTTTTCATACAATAATACACTTCAGTGCGAGTTCACTTGTGTCCACCACCGAAAACACCATAAAAACTGATGCGCTTACCAGATTCTCACAGACCTTAACTACAGGGTCTGCAATATGGCTTTATGAGGTCAGCAGCAGGAGTCTTCGCAGCCGGCCTCCTCTCCAGACAAGCCGAACAATCTAATCCTCAATTGCAGTATTTCACCAGAAATGAAGCATGCAAAGAGACAATGCACATCTAAGCGTATCTACAGCGATTTTAATAGCTCAATAAAATGACATGAAAAAGTTTTAAAATGTCACTCACATCTGGGCCCTTATGACAGGGACCCACAAGGAAAAACAGCACTTAAAACATAGGACGCCGTCCAGCCACACGTCCGCCTCGCCCGACCGGTTTCACTGTCAAAGTTTCATCAGGGGCAGAAGGGACAGTATGTACAGGACATTACAGGCGAGTCTAGATGCATTCTTAAAGCTCAGATCCAAAAAAGAACACAATAAGAAATCTGTGCCTGGCATGAGAAGTGAGACCACTCAGAGACCTTCGGGTCCTCTTCTCCTCCAGTCCGGGACGGTACCAGCCTACTAGAGTGGGGGCGGAGCTATGTGTATGGTACTCATGTTTTACTACCTACATACTACCTATGTTTTAAGTGCTGTTTTTCCTTGTGGGTCCCTGTCATAAGGGCCCAGATGTGAGTGACATTTTAAAACTTTTTCATGTCATTTTATTGAGCTATTAAAATCGCTGTAGATACGCTTAGATGTGCATTGTCTCTTTGCATGCTTCATTTCTGGTGAAATACTGCAATTGAGGATTAGATTGTTCGGCTTGTCTGGAGAGGAGACCGGCTGCGAAGACTCCTGCTGCTGACCTCATAAAGCCATATTGCAGACCCTGTAGTTAAGGTCTGTGATAATCTGGTAAGCGCATCAGTTTTTATGGTGTTTTCGGTGGTGGACACAAGTAAACTCGCACTGAAGTGTATTATTGTATGTTGATTGAAGACGTTTTACTGAGGCGTTGGACTTTGGCTGCGACACATGTAGTGTTCCACATGATAGGACTTGCTTGGCTGCGCTGATATTGTGTTTTGATTAGATTGTTCCGTTTTCCCCGATTGATGGAAATTGGCTGATATCTCGTCCAATCGACCAAATTACTCGATCGTACAGGATGGAAAATACCAGTCAATCATAGAGGTATTGGCTGCGGTTCACATGATTTCAATCGATACAGGAATTTTGCAGGGCTGAGGAGTCAGTACAAAAATCATCCAACTCAGACTCCTCAGTTTATGAAACCACCGACTCCGGATACCCAAAAATGGCTCCGACTCCTCGACTCCGACTCCTTGGTCTAATACTTACCAAGGCTTGTGGATTTGGTACAAAAATCTTCTAACTCCAACCCCTCAGTTTATGAAAACTCCGACTCCGTACCCAAAATTGCTCCAACTCCTTGACTCCAACTCCGCAGCCCTGGAATTTTGGTGTCAGAGCACGGAGGCACAAGGTCCTTCAGATCGAATTAATGAAGGCAAATCGCCAGGATCTCGCTTGTAGTGTGTGGGCCACGAGTCAATCGACTTTCGATCAACCACACTGTTGTTGCTCATCCAATAAAGGGGATCGCTTTATCACCCTATGCTAAATGAGTACTGTAATGTATGGTTACCTTGTGGGCTAGAGGGGTCTAACAAGGAGTTAGTAGGCAGGAAATCCAGACAGTTCTGAATAGACAGTATAAGCTTTTACTCTGTGTCTATGCTAATAGTAAACTAGCTGCAGTGTGTACTGATTTCTGCTACCCTCAGTATATACAGTATAAGCTGTTACTCTGTGCCTGTACTGATAGTAAACTAGCTGCTGCGTGTGCTGATCTCTGCTGCCTCCAGTATGTACAGTATAAAGGTCCGTACACACGCCGGACTGGAAGCAACGACGGGTCCGTCGTCACCTCCCGCTGGGTGGGCGTTCCAGCGATCCGGGCGGATCGCTCAGAAACAGCCGTATCAGTCTGCAGACAGACTGTACACACGCCAGACTGTCGTTGGAACGCCCACCCAGCGGAGGGGGCCAAAGGACCCGTCGTTGCCTCCAGTCCGGCGTGTGTATGGACCTTTAGCCGTACTGATAGTAAACTAGCTGCAGCGTGTGCTAATCTCCGCTATCTCCAGTATATACAGTTTAAGCTGTTACTCCGTGCCTGTACTGATAGTAAACTAGCTGCTGCGTGTGCTGATCTCTGCTGTGTCCAGTATGTACAGTATAAGCCGTTACTCTGTGCCTGTACTGATGGTAAACTAGCTGCAGCGTGTGCTGATCTCTGCTACCTCCAGTATATACAGTATAAGCTGTTACTCCGTGCCTGTACTGATAGTAAACTAGCTGCAGTGTGTGCTCATCTCTGCTACCCCCAATATGTACAGTTTAAGCTGTTATTTTGTGCCTGCACTGATAGTAAACTAGCTGCAGTGTGTGCCGGTCTCTGCTACCCCCAGTATGTACAGTATACGCTGTTACTCTGTGCCTGTACTGATAGTAAACTAGCTGCAGCATGCTGATCTCTGCTGCCTCCAGTATGTACAGTATAAGCTGTTACTCTGTGGCTGTACTGATAGTAACCTAGCTGTAGTGTGTGCTGATCTCTGCTACCTCCAGTATGTACAGTATAAGCAGTTACTGTGTGCCTGTACTGATAGCAAACCAGATGCCACCATGAACCCCGCCCCCTCCCCAGGCCTACACCCACAGGTGTGGGAGTACCTGAGGTAGGGATGAGCCCCTTGTCCTATCCATGGTGAAGGGGAGGCTTTCCTGCCTCTTTCTTCCGGAGGCCCCCCTCCCCCCCCCTCCACCCCAATACCATGGACCTGTAGGCTGGTATAGCTCAGGCTGCGGAGCCCCACACAATCCAAGCTCCGAATTCTGGCCATACCAGCCTGCCAAGGTGACAAGGGGTTAAAGATACCTGGGAGAGGGGCCCCAAGCTTTCTGCTTCCTTAAAATGTGTCAAGTGTGTAGACGGTATTCGGAATTAGTATATATTAGTGTATCACACCAAAATGTCATTTTACGGAATTAAAACATTTTTTTTTCTCCAAATGATTTTCTCAAAAACTACAAGGACTTATTGAATTTTTTTTTCTTGTCTCCATTATTCTCCCTAAAGCCCCATCTACACAATACAATTCTTTGTGCGATTCGATTACGATTCTATTTACGATACGATTAAATCCGACATCCCAATAGGGATTCGATTCAATTCGATTTGCCATTGTTTTGCAATGGCAAATCGAATTGAATCGAATCCCGATCGGACATGTCGGATTTAATCGGATCGTAAATAGAATCGTAATCGAATCGCACAAAGAATCGTATCGTGTAGATGGGGCTTAAGATATCTTGCAAATTTAGTGAAGCCAGCATTTATGGGGGCTTCAAAATTAACTGTGGAAATTCGGAATGAAAATTTTAAATTTAGAATTCCATGGAATTGTATTGCTTGTCCCTAGAGGCCAGTAATGATCAAAGTGTCTCTAGTTAGTGCCGCTGGTAGAGGCTAGTGTAGTGTGTGGAGGCTGCTGGCAGAGTCCTACATACAGGGCAGTAATGATTGAAGTAGTAGAGGCAGGGCCGGATCTAGCATAAGGCACTGTAGGCACTTGCCTACAGGCGCCTGATGATGGAAAGGCCGGCTCACTCCCTTCCCCGAGCACCTCCCCCCTCCTTCCTTATGCAGAGTCCCAAGCACAGCATAAATGAGAGGTTACTCACCTGGCTCTCAGCATTCCATTGACGAGCTCTCCCTTCAGTCTGGTGCACCACTAGATACTTAAAGTTAATGGGAACTGCTGAATAAAAAAATAAACCAGATACTTACCTGAGGCACTGATCTGCAAACTCGGCTTTCCAGCTGTTAAGGAACTACAAGTCCCACAATGCATTTGCCTTTATGAATCATGACTGTGGCTGTCAGACTCCTGCAATGCATTTTGGGACTTGTAGTTCCTTAACAGCTGGAGAGCTAAGTTTGCAGATCACTGAGTCCTAAGGAGAGGCAAGGATCTGGGTCCTATAGAGCATTCCTGCTCCTCTAAGGATCTTTCGTTCCACTGCAGGCTCCGCGGTGGCAGTATTCGATCAAGTAAGGGCTGGTTCAGACGGACGTTTGGAGGCGTTGCGTTTGCTGGCGTCGCGTTCAGCAGCGTTCGTGTGCGTTTGGATGCGGTCGCGTTTTTTCTTCCCCTAGGGGGACATTAGCCGTCGCGGTTAACCTCCCCTGGAAGCTACATGTAGCTTCCAGGGGCTCCTTGAACGCCAGGGAAAATCGGGACCCAAACGCCGCGTTTGTGTAAACGCGCTTGAAAGCTTGGTACAAACGCTCCCATTCACTTGAATGGGAGCGTTTAACACCAAGCCCTGAACGCTGGCTGTAAACGCTCTGCAAGCGTCCGTCTGAACCAGCCCTAAGTCAAATCCTGCTTGCCGTGGCTGAATGGGGGTTTCAGAAGTCTTCAGGAGCCCAAGTGCTCCCAAAGACACGTACTGCGCTCGCTCATGCAGGTGCAGTACAGAGCACTCGGCTTCCGAAGACTCCTCCGGTGGGCGATTCATAGGGGCAGCCAGCAAGGGCATCGAGCGAGGAGGGGGAAGGCTCAATAGGACCCAGAGCCTTCCCTCCCCTTAGGTAAGTATCTGGTTCATTTTATTTTAGCGGTTCCCCTTGACTTTAATACTGAGGGGACCTCTGGCTACCTACTAAGGGGCACCTGTAGCTACCTATGAAGGGCAAGGGGAGAAAGGGAGAAGTGACACTTGCGGTGCAGTCCGGTTCGGTGAGGTTTGTAGGTTCATGGAGGATGACGTGTAGGGTGTCAGGACATCTTTGCCCATAGGCTCCTGTGATGTAAATGTAAGCCTGGATACAGAGGCTAGTGTAGTGTGTGGAGGCTGCTGGCACAGTCATACGTACAGGACAGTAATAATGATTGATGTGGACAAAGGTTGAGTATGATCAGATTTGGATTGATATTGTGTACTCAGCAGACATGTGACCAGACCTCATGCACTCCTGACTGCACTCGTCACGGCGTCATGTGACCTGCCTCGGGATGTCATGTGACGTCAGCAGGGAGTGTAGTCGCTAAACTGGCCTAACCAGTAATGTGAGACTCGGAGGTTATTATTCAGGAATCTTGTCCTGATGGCGACAGATGTTCCCGGGCAGAAATAGCGGCAGGAGGGGGGCTGATGTGTCCAGATGGCACGGGGGGGGGGGGGGGGTGTTATATAAATAGCACATATTGCCGCACACGGACCCCAGTGACGTAGGAAGATGACATCTGCTTATGGCCATTCAGGCTCTGTGTTTTGTGTCTTCATGAAGCGAACATTTAAAGGGAACCTAAACTGAGAAGGATGTGGATTTTTCCTTTTAAAATGATACAAGTTACCTGACTCTCCTGCTGATCCTGTGTCTCTAATACTTTTAGCCACAGCCCCTGAACAAGCATGCAGATCAGGTGCTCTAACTGAAGTCAGACTGGATTAGCTGCATGCTTGTTTCAGGTGTGTGATTCAGCCACTACTGCAGCCAAAGAGCTCAGCAGGGCTGCCAAGCAACTGGTATTGTGTAAAAGCGGATCCGAGTTGAAAAACTTACTATAACAAGTAACTTGTCTATATATCTTATCTAAAGTTTAGATTGTTTACACAGCAAATCTAGCTGAAAACAGCTTCAACAGTATGTGATTACTTCTTCCTGTGATACAATGAGAGCAGCAATGTTCTGTTTGTCATCATTACACACCGGCGAGCTGCTCTGCATCTCCAGCCCTCAGCCTGTGAAAACTTCACTCCCCTCCGCCTCTGAAAACCCTGGCTAGTAACACCTTTCTTCCTCCTGCCCAGACTGCGCTCCCATAAGCCCTTGCTACAGTGCCAAGGCACTCTGGAGAAGCTGTTGGCGAGGCTTGTTTAGTTTATAGGGAATAAGAGTATTAAAACAACAACAAAAAATATTTGGCTTGAGGAATGCCCTATAAACTATATGAAAGGAACACAATTACGTAATCAGTAAACGTTTATCTCGGATCCACTTTAAAAGGAAACATTCATATCCCTCTCAGTTTAGGTTCTCTTTAATAATAATTTTTAAAGGTGTATGCTCTGGGGATTTCACCGCCTAATCCGTGTCCTGAAACAAGCATGCAGCCAGCAAAGTCTAAGTTCATTCCAGTGTGCTTGTTCAATGCGGTGAAACCAGGAGGAAGGTAATAGCCCTGGAGCTTGCACTTTTCAAAGGAACCTGAGGTGAGAGACCTATGGAAGCTGACATATTTATTCCCTTTTAAACAATACCAGTTGCCTGACAGCCCTGCTGATTTTTCTTGTCAGTTAGGGTTTAAATTACACACCCGAAACAAGCATGCAGCTAATCCAACCAGACTTCATAGTTACATTGTTATTTTGGTTGAAAAAAGTCATACGTCCATCGAGTTCAGTCAGAGCACCTGATATGCTGCATGCTTGTTCAGGGTCTCTGGCTAAAAGCATTAGAGACACCTGATCAGCAGGACAGCCAGGCAATGTGCATCGTTTCAAATGAAATAAATGTGTCAGCCTTCATATCCCTCTCCAGTGTTCTCCCCAGTATTTTTTTCCAGCCGGGTGGCATGAAAAAGTAGCCGGGTGGGTCGTAATGAGAGAATGCAGGGCTGGCGCTTCTGTGCACAACTCTGCTTATAGCATAGGAGGAGGTGAGCTGATGACAGCCGGGTGCTTATCAAAACTAGCCGGGTGGAGTACCCGGCTAGAAGAGCCTGAGGAGAACACTGCTCTCACTTCAGGTTTATTTTAAAGCAGCAGGGACAGCAATACTATCCCGAGGAAAAAAAAACGTACATAAATACTTGTTCTACTTACATAACACTTGTTTTGTACTGTCCACATTTTGATTTTAGTGAATTTTATATAGTAAATAAAGAGAAAACTGTTAGAGGCATTTTCCATCTTTACTGCCTCTGACTGAAGCCAATCCTGATGTTCTTTTTTTTCTCCTGCCTGAAATTGCTCTGTCATATCTAGCTTGCTTTGTAAATACATGTGAGCACAGCATAGATCGTATTTCAGCAGCTTCTGCATAGGGGGGATGTGTATTTCCCTTCTCAGTCTCAGCCTGTTGCACTGAACTGCCCTCAGCCAATCGGTGAGGATCAGGAATGTGGGAGGGGATATAACAGCTTCCCTCTCCTCAGCAATGTATCCAAATAGAGCCAGGCTGACTGAGATAAGATTAATTACAGCAGACACATTTATGATTACGGTATATTAGAATGCTTGCAATGCAGGGTCAGGATGTCGACTACATAATAAACACAGAGCAGAGGGTAAATGGAATTTGATTTTAGGGCTGACAATCCCGCTTTAAGGTGGCCATACATGAGACAACCAAATCAAATTGTATTCAGAAAAAAAAACATTTTTTTATTTAAAGGGAACCTGAAGTGAGAGGGAGATGGAGGTTGCCATATCTACGTCTGTTAAACAGTACTAGTTTCCTGGCAGATCTGCTGATCTATTTGGCTGCAGTAGTGGCTGCATCAAACTCCAGAAACAAGCATGCAGCTAATCTTGTCAGATCTGACAATAATGTCAGAAACCTCTGATCTGCTGCATGCTTGTTCAGGGGCTGTGGCTAAATGTATTAGAGGCAGAGGATCAGCAGGGCTGCCAGGCAACTGGTATTGCTTAAAATTAAATAAATATGGCAGCCTTCATATACCTTTCGCTGCAGTTGTCCTTTTAAATGGGAGTTGATTTTGTAAATTTGATAAAATGCTGGATTGGGCATGGTGGAAAATGCTGTTCATTGATCATTATTTTTATTTATTTATTTTTACCAAAAATACATTGAAAGGAATGAAAAAATCTGGCCACATTTGGGCACCTTTAGATTTGGGACATGCTGGCAATGAGGATGATCAGTAAGATGCAAATAATGCAGAGTTGAAGCTAATTGTATGAAGATTTATTCAGCATCTCGCATTTGATGGGTCTATTTCCATAAATTTTGCATCAACTCAGAATTCTCGCATCTCGCTGACCACCCCAGATGATAGGAAGGCCTCCTGGGTTTACCGCAGTTTGTCTTCTGGAATCTGCCGTTCGCTGTCCTTGTGTTATATATTCTATACATCTGTCGTTCTGCTCCTTATCCCGCCAATCCCAGAAAACCTCTTCAACTTGAAGTTTGCAGCTAAAGAGCTCCATCGAAACGCCAAGAAATGCGAAAAAGAGGAGAAGATTGAGAAAGCCAAAATCAAGAAGGTGAGAGATCCCTGGAAAATCTGTGCCACACTCCATTGCAGATCTTGTGTAAATCTGTCTGTGTGCTTTTTCTTAGATAAAGTCTATGCTCTCCTTTCTTAAAGAAGACTTCAGGGAAAGTTGAAAGTAATCAGATTTACTTACCTGGGGCTTCCTCCAGCCCCTGGAAGGCTGTGTGTCCCTCGCCGCAGCTCCGCTCCAAGCCTGTGTCCCGGGGTCCCCTGCGTAGGTACCGCTTGCGACCGGGCTTACGTAGCCGGGAGCCTTTCTGTGCATAAGTATTGCTCCTATGCAGAATGCTCCCATCCACGGGAGCGTGATTGCGAGTGGTGTGGCCAGGCATATGTACGGGAGACCTGCTCGTAGCGATGTTGCGGTGAGGGACACACAGACTTCCAGAGGCTGGAGGAAGCCGCTGGAAACTGAATCTGATCCCTTTTTTTTTTTACTTTTCCTGATATTCCCTTAAAGAAAGGAGCGCATATACTTTGTCACATAAATAATTTGTACTGCACCTGTAATGAGTGCAGACAAACACCACTTCCTGCTCCTTTGACTGCCTCTGCTATAGGCTGCAGTTTCCTTGCCGAGGTCAGTCTGTGCTCCGCCCACTTGCAGTCTGAGCAGCTGGATGATGCTATTCAGGCAGCAGCAGCCACATCCACAGAGTCTAAAACTCACCTGCTATGGTCCTCTACTTCTGGTCATGTGATCTTTAGCCTCTGCTTCTGGTCATGTGATCTGTAGCCTCTGCTTCTGGTCATGTGATCTGTACCCTCTGCTTCTGGTCATGTGATCTTTAGCCTCTGCTTCTGGTCATGTGATCCTGCTTCTGCCCATGCGATCTGTAGTGTCTGCTTCTGGTCCAGTGATCTGTAGCCTCTGCTTCTGGTCATGTTATCTGTAGTGTGTGCTTCTGGTCATGTGATCTGTAGCCTCTGCTCCTGGTCATGTGATTCTGCTTCTGGTCCAGTGATCTGTAGCGTCTGCTTCTGGTCCAGTGATCTGTAGCCTCTGCTTCTGGTCCAGTGATCTGTAGCCTCTGCTTCTGGTCCAGTGATCTGTAGCCTCTGCTTCTGGTCATGTGATCTGTAGCCTCTGCTTCTGGTCATGTGATCTGTAGCCTCTGCTTCTGGTCATGTGATCTGTAGCCTCTGCTTCTGGTCATGTGATCTGTGGCCTCTGCTTCTGGCCATGTGGTCTGGGGCCTCTGCTTCTGGCCATGTGGTCTGGGGCCTCTGCTTCTGGCCATGTGGTCTGGGGCCTCTGCTTCTGGCCATGTGGTCTGGGGCCTCTGCTTCTGGCCATGTGGTCTGGGGCCTCTGCTTCTGGCCATGTGGTCTGGGGCCTCTGCTTCTGGCCATGTGGTCTGGGGCCTCTGCTTCTGGCCATGTGGTCTGGGGCCTCTGCTTCTGGCCATGTGGTCTGGGGCCTCTGCTTCTGGCCATGTGTTCTGGGGCCTCTGCTTCTGGCCATGTGGTCTGGGGCCTCTGCTTCTGGCCATGTGGTCTGGGGCCTCTGCTTCTGGCCATGTGTTCTGGAGCCTCTGCTTCGGGCCATGTGGTCTGGGGCCTCTGCTTCTGGCCATGTGTTCTGGGGCCTCTGCTTCTGGCCATGTGGTCTGGGGCCTCTGCTTCTGGCCATGTGTTCTGGGGCCTCTGCTTCTGGCCATGTGGTCTGGGGCCTCTGCTTCTGGCCATGTGATTTGCAGCCTCTGCTTCTGATCATGTGATTTGCAGCCTCTGCTTCTGATCATGTGATTTGCAGCCTCTGCTTCTGATCATGTGATTTGCAGCCTCTGCTTCTGATCATGTGATTTGCGGCCTCTGCTTCTGATCATGTGATTTGCAGCCTCTCTGAGTGTTGCTGGGATGACTATCTAGTCTCCTGGGGAATATATGCACTGTGCTCTAATATTCTTTATTGCTTCTGACTCTTCCTCCCGTCTCTTCCTCCCCACAGGCCATCCAGAAGGGGAACATGGAGATCGCCCGGATACACGCCGAGAACGCCATCCGACAGAAGAACCAGGAGATAAATTTCTTGAGGATGAGCGCCAGGGTGGACGCAGTGGCAGCCAGAGTCCAGACGGCGGTCACTATGGGAAAGGTAGGCAGCCATAGTCCAGATGGTGATCACTATAGGCAAGCTAGGCAGCGGGAGTCCAGACAGTGATCACTATGGTTAAGGTAGGCAGCCAGAGTCCAGACAGTGGTCACTGTGGGCAAGGTAGGCAGCCAGAGTACAGACGGCAGTCACTATGGGCAAGGTAGGCAGCCAGAGTCCAGACGGCAGTCACTATGGGCAAGGTAGGCAGCCAGAGTCCAGACGGCAGTCACTATGGGCAAGATAGGCAGCCAGAGTCCAGACGGCGATTACTATGGGCAAGGTAAGAAAAAGACACCGAGAGCCCAATATGGTGTAGTATGCTCAGGACAATAGTGGATAATGTAATGTGAGAAGGTTATACTCACAAACAAGGGTTACCGCTGAGGCAACCACTGTGAATGCAGGTGAGGAGATTAGACCTGTCCTCACTCAGGGTTAAGAAGTCGCTCTCTGTAGATAGAAGAAAGGTAGGGGTGGGTCCCCCTTCCACCAAGGGTGGACACTATAATGACTTTGATGAACAGAGGCGCCAGCAGAATAAAAACAACAATTAAAAGTTTTAAAATATGCTGGGGAGGCAGTGGTGGACTTACCTCCGAAATCAGACTAGACTACTTGTCTGACATAAATAAACACTTTATTAGTACCCCAATAGATGCAACGCGTTTCGCAGGACCAAGCCCGCTTCATCAGGCAATAAAATAGGGGACAAAACAGTAGCTCTCAGGTAGCACATATAGCGCCTCTGGGGATTTTCAGCCATTTATGTGGATGGGCACCTCCCCTTCCCCTCCAGTGGCAACCCCTAGTAGATAAGCACCACCCCTCTCCAGCTTCGAGAAGCTAAGCACCTCCCCTCTTCAGCTTCCAGTAGCTAAGCACCTCTTCTCTCCAGCTTCCAGTAGCTATGCACCTCCCTTCTCCAGCTTCCAGTAGCTAAGCACCTCCCTTCTCCAGCTTCCAGTAGCTAAGCACCTCCCTTCTCCATCTTCCAGTAGCTAAGCACTTCCCCTCTCCAGCTTCCAGTAGTTAAGCACCCCCCCTCTCCAGCTTCCAGTAGCTAAGCACCCACCTCTCCAGTTTCCAGTAGCTAAGCACCTCCCCTGTCCAGCTTCCAGTGGCTAAGCACCTACCCTCTCCAGCTTTCAGTTGCTAAGCCCCCCCCCTCTCCAGCTTCCAGTAGCTAAGCACCGCCCCTCTCCAGCTTCCAGTAGCTAAGCACCGCCCCTCTTCAGCTTCCAGTAGCTAAGCACCGCCCCTCTTCAGCTTCCAGTAGCTAAGCACCCCCCCCTCTCCAGCTTCCAGTAGCTAAGCACCCCCCCCCCTCTCCAGCTTCCAGTAGCTAAGCACCCCCCCTCTCCAGCTTCCAGTAACTAAGCACCCCCCCCTCTCCAGCTTCCAGTAGCTAAGCACCCCACCTCTCCAGCTTCCAGTAGCTAAGCACCCCCCCTCTCCAGCTTCCAGTAGCTAAGCACCTCCCCTCTCCAGCTTCCAGTAGCTAAGCACCCCCTCTCCAGCTTCCAGTAGCTAAGCACCCCCCCCTCTCCAGCTTCCAGTAGCTAAGCACCTCCCCTCTCCAGCTTCCAGTAGCTAAGCACCCCCCCTCTCCAGCTTCCAGTAGCTAAGCACCCCCCCTCCATCTTCCAGTAGCTAAGCACCTCCCCTCTCCAGCTTCCAGTAGCTAAGCACCTCCCCTCTCCAGCTTCCAGTAGCTAAGCACCACCCCTCTCCAACTTCCAGTAGCTAAGCACCCCCCCTCTCCAGCTTCCAGTAGCTAAGCACCCCCCCTCCATCTTCCAGTAGCTAAGCACCTCCCCTCTCCAGCTTCCAGTAGCTAAGCACCTCCCCTCTCCAGCTTCCAGTAGCTAAGCACCACCCCTCTCCAACTTCCAGTAGCTAAGCACCCCCCCTCCAGCTTCCAGTAGCTAAGCACCCCACCTCTCCAGCTTCCAGTAGCTAAGCACCCCCTCCCCCTCTCATCCCCAGTGCCTGAGTACTGCCTCCCAGTTCAGCTTCTGCCTAAATGCCTCCAGTCACAGTCGCCAAGCCTCCACCTCTCCAGTGGACGGTGCACTTTCCTGTGATTTATAGCTGGTAGGTAAGGGGCGGTCTTTTGTATTCACGTTTTTGCTTTGTCTTTATTTCAGGTCACAAAGTCGATGGCAGGAGTGGTGAAGTCTATGGACTCCACACTGAAGAGTATGAATCTGGAGAAGGTGAGGCGTGTGATGTGCATTTACCTAATGTCACTGTCTGTTCTCCATTCTGCTCAGTGATTGGTGCGTGTGCAGGAAGTGTCACTGTCTGTTCTCCATTCTGCTTAGTGATTGGTGTGTGTGCAGGAAGTGTCACTGTCTGTTCTCCATTCTGCTCAGTGATTGGTGCTTGTGCAGGAAGTGTCACTGCCTGTTCTCTATTCTGCTCAATGATTGGTGTGTGTGCAGGAAGTGTCACTGCCTGTTCTCCATTCTGCTCAGTGATTGGTGTGTGCGCAGGAAGTGTCACTGTCTGTTCTCCATTCTGCTCAGTGATTGGTGTGTGTGCAGGAAGTGTCACTGTCTGTTCTCCATTCTGCTCAGTGATTGGTGCGTGTGCAGGAAGTGTCACTGTCTGTTCTCCATTCTGCTCAGTGATTGGTGTGTGCGCAGGAAGTGTCACTGTCTGTTCTCCATTCTGCTCAGTGATTGGTGTGTGCGCAGGAAGTGTCACTGTATGTTCTCCATTCTGCTCAGTGATTGGTGTTTGTGCAGGAAGTGTCACTGTCTGTTCTCCATTCTGCTCAGTGATTGCTGTGTGTGCAGGAAGTGTCACTGTATGTTCTCCATTCTGCTCAGTGATTGGTGTGTGCGCAGGAAGTGTCACTGTCTGTTCTCCATTCTGCTCAGTGATTTGGTGTGTGTGCAGGAAGTGTCACTGTCTTTTCTCCATTCTGCTCAGTGATTGGTGCGTGCGCAGGAAGTGTCACTGCCTGTTCTCCCTTTTGCACAGTGATTGGTGCATGTGCAGGAAGTGTCACTGTCTTTTCTCCATTCTGCTCAGTGATTGGTGTGTGTGCAGGAAGTGTCACTGCCTGTTCTCCATTCTGCTCAGTGTTTGGTGTGTGCGCAGGAAGTGTCACTGTCTGTTCTCCATTCTGCTCAGTGTTTGGTGTGTGCGCAGGAAGTGTCACTGTCCTCCATTCTGCTCAGTGGTTGGTGCGTGCGCAGGAAATGTCACTGTCTTTTCTCCATTCTGCTCTGTGATTGGTGAGTGTGCAGGAATTGTCACTGTCTGTTCTCCATTCTGCTCAGTGATTGGTGCGTGCGCAGGAAGTGTCACTGCCTGTTCTCCATTCTGCTCAGTGTTTGGTGTGTGCGCAGGAAGTGTCACTGTCTGTTCTCCATTCTGCTCAGTGATTGGTGTGTGCGCAGGAAGTATCACTGTCTGTTCTCCATTCTGCTCAGTGTTTGGTGTGTGCGCAGGAAGTGTCACTGTCTGTTCTCCATTCTGCTCAGTGTTTGGTGTGTGCGCAGGAAGTGTCACTGTCTGTTCTCCATTCTGCTCAGTGGTTGGTGCGTGCGCAGGAAATGTCACTGTCTGTTCTCCATTCTGCTCAGTGTGTGCAGGAAGTGTCACTGCCTGTTCTCCATTCTGCTCAGTGATTTGTGTGTGTGCAGGAAGTGTCACTGCCTGTTCTCCATTCTGCTCAGTGATTGGTGTGTGCAGGAAGTGTCACTGTCTTTTCTCCATTCTGCTCAGTGATTGGTGTGTGTGCAGGAAGTGTCACTGCCTGTTCTCCATTCTGCTCAGTGATTGGTGTGTGCGCAGGAAGTGTCACTGTCTGTTCTCCATTCTGCTCAGTGATTTGTGTGTGTGCAGGAAGTGTCACTGCCTGTTCTCCATTCTGCTCAGTGTTTGGTGTATGTGCAGGAAGTGTCACTGTCCTCCATTCTGCTCAGTGTGTGGTGTGTGCGCAGGAAGTGTCACTGTCTGTTCTCCATTCTGCTCAGTGTTTGGTGTGTGCGCAGGAAGTGTCACTGTCTGTTCGCCATTCTGCTCAGTGATTTGTGTGTGTGCAGGAAGTGTCACTGCCTGTTCTCCATTCTGCTCAGTGATTTGTGTGTGTGCAGGAAGTGTCACTGCCTGTTCTCCATTCTGCTCAGTGATTGGTGTGTGCAGGAAGTGTCACTGTCTTTTCTCCATTCTGCTCAGTGATTGGTGTGTGTGTGTGTGCAGGAAGTGTCACTGCCTGTTCTCCATTCTGCTCAGTGATTGGTGTGTGCGCAGGAAGTGTCACTGTCTGTTCTCCATTCTGCTCAGTGATTTGTGTGTGTGCAGGAAGTGTCACTGCCTGTTCTCCATTCTGCTCAGTGTTTGGTGTGTGCGCAAGAAGTGTCACTGCCTGTTCTCCATTCTGCTCAGTGTTTGGTGTGTGCGCAGGAAGTGTCACTGTCTGTTCTCCATTCTGCTCAGTGATTGGTGCGTGCGCAGGAAGTGTCACTTTCTGTTCTCCATTCTGCTCAGTGATTGGTGCGTGTGCAGGAAGTGTCACTGTCTGTTCTCCATTCTGCTCAGTGATTTGTGTGTGTGCAGGAAGTGTCACTGCCTGTTCTCCATTCTGCTCAGTGTTTGGTGTGTGCGCAGGAAGTGTCACTGTCTGTTCTCCATTCTGCTCAGTGATTGGTGTGTGTGCAGGAAGTGTCACTGCCTGTTCTTCTTTCCAGATCTCAGCCTTAATGGACAAATTTGAGCACCAGTTTGAGACCCTCGATGTTCAGACCCAACAGATGGAGGATACCATGAGCAACACAACCACATTAACAACCCCACAGGTAAGTCACTAGCAGCACTACCTACCCAACGTTTAGCGACAACACAAACTCGAGACATGTAATTTGGGTGCCGCTTGGTGCGCTCCATGTGGGTGGGCACCGCCAAAGGTCGTAATGTGAATTGCGGCTATAGCGGTGCTCACTGTGTAATTTGGGCTTTGGCAATTGTGGTAGCCAAAATTGCGGTATAAAAGGCGTAATTCGCAGCAATATCCTGAATTACATCTTCCCTACACAAATAGATTATCAGTAGGGGGGTGGTTTTGAAAATAGTCAATATATTTGCAAGAAGAGGATGAGCCGTCTTTCTGCTGCATCATGCGCCCAAATTTACTGGAACCGGTTTTGTGTGTGCACACGAACTATACTACTGATCAGTGACTAGCTTCACTGACTACCCTACCGGTAAGTAACTAGCATTACTAACTGCTCCACAGATCAGCAACACTGACTGTCCCACAGATCAGTGACTAGCATTACTAACTACTCCACAGATCAGTGACTAGCATTACTAACTGCTCCACAGATTAGCAACACTCTGTCCCACAGATCAGTGACTAGCAATACTACCCCACAGATTACTAACTTGTACACAAGTACAACACAATTACTTGTACACATGTAAGCGACTAGCAACACTAAAGTGGTTAGTAATGCTTACTTCTTAGAGTTCCTTGCTAAGTGCCACAAAGTACTGCAATGGTTGGCTAGCAGCATTAACCAGCTCAGGGGTGGTAAGTGATAGATGATGAACACTTGAGAAAAGGGGTTATAGTGATAACCACCAGTGTAGCCGGAGCAGAGCCCGGAGGTGCTGTGTATACATTGCGGTGGCTGGCTACTGTACTGGTTAAGGGCTCTGCCTCTGAAACAGGCGACCCGGGTTTGAATCTCGGCTCTGCCTGTTTAGTAAGCCAGCACCTATTCTGTAGAAGACCTTGGGCTACACTCCCTAAAGGGGCCCATACACTTACACGATTTCCCGCCGATATACAGCAGATTTGATCACGGTGATCGAATCTGCTGTGAAATTGTTGCGCAAAACGCTGACCAAATGATCGCTTTCCGTCCGAAATCAATCGTTCCCATCGATCTGTCCGAGTGGAAGATTTTGCTCGGTCGCCGGCGGTTCGGGAGTCTGTCGATAGCGGCGTTTGAATGTACAACGACCGACGCAAGCAGCAATACATTACCTGTTCCGCCGGCGCGTGTACCCGCTGTCCCTTCTCCACGCAGGGCTCCGGCTGGCTTCACTTACTTCCTGTCCCGACAGGAAGTTTAAACAGTAGAGCGCCCTTTACTGTTTAAACTTCCCCCGACAGGAAGTAAAGTGAAGCTGGAGCCCAGAGCAGAGAAGAGACAGCGGAGACCGGGGGACTCGCGCCGGCCGGATCAGTTCATGTATGCGGGGGGGGGGTGGGGGGGGGGGGATTTGCACGGCTGCTTCACAGATTGTGAATCGGTTTCATAGTAAAACCGATTCAAAATCTGTTTGCAGTGTAGGCAGCCAACCCTGTTTGATCAGATTCGATCACAGAGGGATCTATCTGCTGGTCGATCTGGTGGCAATCGACCAGTGTATGGCTGCCTTAACACTGCTATTGCTTATAGAGCGCTCCCTAGTGGCTGCAGCTCTGGCGCTTTGAGTCCACCAGGAGAAAAGCATGTGTTTGTTCTGTGTTTGTTTGTTTATGCCGGTAATGTGGATAATCTGTGTTCTGATCAGATCACCGGTCAGTGAAATATCTGCTCATATCTCTCATTTCAGGGCCAGGTGGATAATCTGCTACAGGAAATGGCAGATGAAGCCGGGTGAGTCATTTCTTCTATCCAAGAAACAGATACGCCCGACTGTGTTCCCCAAAAATATGGGGGTCCCCACTTCCTGCATGCCCTTCACTGGAAATATGGGGGTCCCACTTTCTCTGTTCCCTGACAATATGGGGGTCCCACTTCCTCTGTTCCCTTCACTGGAAATATGGAAGTCCCCACTTCCTGCATTCCCTTCCCTGGAAATATGGGAGTCCCCACTTCCTCTGTTCCCTTCCCTGGAAATATGGGGGTCCCCACTTCCGGAATTCCCTTCCCTGGAAATATGGGGGTCCCCACTTCCTGCATTCCATTCCTGGAAATATGGGGGTCCCCACTTCCTGCATTCCCTTCCCTGGAAATATGGGGGTCCCATTTCCTGCATTCCCTTCCCTGGAAATATGGGGGTCCCCACTTCCTGCATTCCCTTCCCTGGAAATATGGGGGTCCCCCACTTCCTGCATTCCATTCCCTGGAAATATGGGGGTCCCCACTTCCTGCATTCCCTTCCCTGGAAATATGGGGGTCCCCACTTCCTGCATTCCCTTCCCTGGAAATATGGGGGTCCCCACTTCCTGCATTCCATTCCCTGGAAATATGGGGGTCCCCACTTCCTGCATTCCCTTCCCTGGAAATATGGGGTCCCCACTTCCTGCATTCCATTCCCTGGAAATATGGGGGTCCCCACTTCCTGCATTCCCTTCCCTGGAAATATGGGGGTCCCCACTTCCTGCATTCCATTCCCTGGAGATATGGGGGTCCCACTTTCTCTGTTCCCTGACAATATGGGGGTCCCCTTAGCTCTGCTCCAATACCCAGTAATATTGGGGTGTCCATCTATTCTCTGAAAGGTAGGGGGGGGGTCTCTCTTCCTCTACTCCATCCCCTGATAATATGGGGTGCCCTTCCACCACCCTCCAAATATACGCCCTTCCCCCTCTCTATTGATTGGCAATCTGAAATCTCTTATTGGAAGCATATATGGCAGGGATTAGACAATGCTATGTTCTGAATGCTTGGGGTGGGGGGGGATCACAATGGCAGGCATGTTCCGCGAAGGAAAAGCCCTCTTTGTACAATTACAATGTAACTTTTATTGAGTCTGCATTAAAATAAGGCCAATGTCTAGAACTGTAACTCACAAGTGAAAATCGCACACTGTGGATCAGTATAAATTTGGGGGTCGCCAGTTCAGTGATCTAACCCCCAAGATGGACTCACGATCAGTATATGGCCAACGATGCACCTCTATGTGCTCAGTCCAGGAGTCCAGTGGCTTCTACAGACTGTATAGCCAGATAGGACCCTTGGTCTGGTCTCTTGCCAGGGTTTGGCCTGTGCTCGGCCCTCCTGCTGACCTCTTCTGCCACTTTCTGTCCTCCTGTGTAGATTAACATTTCAGGTTTGCGTTCCCGTGACTGGTGTATGTAGGAAGCTCTCCTCTCTTCAGTGGAAGTCGGCGTTTGAAGTGAGACTTGCTGGTTTTCCCTGCAGGCAGCACTCGGATGAACTTCACAGCCTACCCAGCACATGTTCATTCATTCTTCTAACCCACTCCCCCCTCCCTTCCGGAGGGCTCTGATCTGGCCGTAATCATTCTGTCCATGTCCTCCAGCCTCTGATGTCTGCAGAGCTCTGTGCATTAATAACATCTCTCCTCTTCTTGTCTGCAGGCTGGACCTGAATATGGAGCTGCCCCAGGGACAGACGGGCTCTGTGGGAACCAGCGTAGCCTCTACAGAACAGGTCAGACCTCCTGATATTTCCAGTACCATTCCTCTGCTCTGCTCATACAGTATACTCTCATTATAGAAAACTCCAAGGGACCAGAAAGTGTTTTACTATATCAGAAGTGCTAAGTGTTGATTGCCTTACTATATCAGAAGTATACTATATCTGAAATTGTCCTAGAAATGGCCCAGCATGCCCTGGTACATTCCCTGCTGAAAAGGAGCAGCTCTGTCCTTCCATTGGAGGTACAGTACAAGCACTTGTCCTAGAAATGGCCCAGCATGCCCTAGTACATTCTCTGCTGCACAGGAGCAGCTCTGTCCTCCCATTGGAGGTACAGTACAAGCACTTGTCCTAGAAATGGCCCAGCATGCCCTGGTGCATTCTCTGCTGCACAGAACCAGCTCTGTCCTCCCATTGGAGGTACAGTACAAGCACTTGTCCTAGAAATGGCCCAACATGCCCTGGTACATTCTCTGCTGCACAGGACCAGCTCTGTCCTCCCATTGGAGGTACAGTACAAGCACTTGTCCTAGAAATGGCCCAGCATGCCCTGGTGCATTCCCTGCTGAAAAGGAGCAGCTCTGTCCTCCCATTGGAGGTACAGTACAAGCACTTGTCCTAAAAATGGCCCAGCATGCCCTGGTACATTCCCTGCTGAAAAGGAGCAGCTCTGCCCTCCCATTGGAGGTACAGTACAAGCACTTATCCTAGAGATGGCCCAGCATGCCCTTGTACATTCTCTGCTGCACAGGAGCAGCTCTCTCCTCCCATTGGAGGTGCAGTACAAGCACTTGTCCTAGAAATGGCCCAGCATGCCCAGGTACATTCTCTGCTGCACAGGAGCAGCTCTGTCCTCCCATTGGAGGTACAGTACAAGCACTTGTCCTAGAAATGTCCCAGCATGCCCTGGTGCATTCTCTGCTGCACAGGAGCAGCTCTGTCCTCCCATTGGAGGTACAGTACAAGCACTTGTCCTAGAAATGGCCCAGCATGCCCTGGTGCATTCTCTGCTGCACAGGAGCAGCTCTGTCCTTCCATTGGAGGTACAGTACAAGCACTTGTCCTAGAAATGGCCCAGCATGCCCTGGTACATTCTCTGCTGCTCAGGAGCAGCTCTGTCCTCCCATTGGAGGTACAGTACAAGCACTTGTCCTAGAAATGGCCCAGCATGCCCTGGTGCATTCTCTGCTGCACAGGAGCAGCTCTGTCCTCCCATTGGAGGTACAGTACAAGCACTTGTCCTAGAAATGGCCCAGCATGCCCTGGTGCATTCTCTGCTGCACAGAACCAGCTCTGTCCTCCCATTGGAGGTACAGTACAAGCACTTGTCCTAGAAATGGCCCAACATGCCCTGGTACATTCTCTGCTGCACAGGAGCAGCTCTGTCCTTCCATTGGAGGTACAGTACAAGCACTTGTCCTAGAAATGGCCCAGCATGCCCTGGTGCATTCTCTGCTGCACAGGAGCAGCTCTGTCCTTCCATTGGAGGTACAGTACAAGCACTTGTCCTAGAAATGGCCCAGCATGCCCTGGTGCATTCTCTGCTGCACAGAACCAGCTCTGTCCTCCCATTGGAGGTACAGTACAAGCACTTGTCCTAGAAATGGCCCAGCATGCCCTGGTACATTCTCTGCTGCACAGGACCAGCTCTGTCCTCCCATTGGAGGTACAGTACAAGCACTTGTCCTAGAAATATCCCAGCATGCCCTGGTACATTCCCTGCTGAAAAGGAGCAGCTCTGCCCTCCCATTGGAGGTACAGTACAAGCACTTGTCCTAGAAATGGCCCAGCATGCCCTGGTGCATTCTCTGCTGCACAGGGGCAGCTCTGTCCTCCCATTGGAGGTACAGTACAAGCACTTGTCCTAGAAATATCCCAGCATGCCCTGGTGCATTCTCTGCTGCACAGGGGCAGCTCTGTCCTCCCATTGGAGGTACAGTACAAGCACTTGTCCTAGAAATATCCCAGCATGCCCTTGTACATTCTCTGCTGCAAAGGAGCAGCTCTGCCCTCCCATTGGAGGTACAGTACAAGCACTTGTCCTAGAAATGGCCCAGCATGCCCTGGTACATTCCCTGCTGAAAAGGAGCAGCTCTGCCCTCCCATTGGAGGTACAGTACAAGCACTTGTCCTAGAAATATCCCAGCATGCCCTTGTACATTCTCTGCTGCAAAGGAGCAGCTCTGCCCTCCCATTGGAGGTACAGTACAAGCACTTGTCCTAGAAATGGCCCAGCATGCCCTGGTACATTCTCTGCTGCACAGGAGCAGCTCTGTCCTCCCATTGGAGGTACAGTACAAGCACTTGTCCTAGAAATATCCCAGCATGCCCTTGTACATTCTCTGCTGAAAAGGAGCAGCTCTGCCCTCCCATTGGAGGTACAGTAGAAGCACTTGCACATTTGGTGGACTCACATTTGTAATGTGAGTGGCTCCGATACCTCTGCAGGCGGGACTTAGCACTCTCCGCTCCACTCTCCTTCGTTTTGCAGCGAGTAGGCTGCTCTGATCTGCACTACAAGTGAAAGTAGCCTGTACTGCGCTCCACATGTTACCATTGTTAAAGTGGATCCGAGGTGAACTTTTACACATTGCATAATTGTGTTCCTTTCCTATTGTTTATAAGTCATTCCTCAAGCCAAATACTTTTTTATTTTTGTTTTAATACTCTAATTCCCTATAAACTAAAAAAGCTACGCCCACAGGGTTTCAGAGAGCCTTGGCAGTAGCAAGGGCTCATGTGAGCTCAGTCTGGGAAGGAGGAGGGGGAGGTGTTACTAGCCAGAAATTGCAGAGGGGAGGAGGGAGGAGGAGGGTTGGATTAGGCTGATGGCTCAAGATACAGATAAGCCTGCCTCTGTGTAATGTTTACAAACAACATAGCTGCTGTCATTGTATCACAGGAAGAAATAATCATATTCTATTGAAGCTGTTTGCAGCTAGATTTGCTGTGTGAACTATCTAAACTTTAGATAAGATATATTGACAAGTTACTTGTTATAGTTAGTTTTTCATCTCGGATCCGCTTTAATAAGGTAAGAGATCCCCCGGAACTGCATGCAATCCCATGGGAGCACTGTGACTATTTTAATGGAGATTGACCAGGACCTGGACAGGTAGTTTACTATACCCAAATGTTTACTATAGCAAAGTTTATTATAATGAGATTATATTGTATCTTACAGTAGCCATGGGGTGGGGAGGGTCAATAAGATGCAAATGTTATGCTAATATATGCAGCTGGCAATGGATCAGTGAAATGCATCAGCTGATCCACTTTCTAAACCATGGAAACATGCATAATATTTGTATCAACACTGAATTATTAGCCTCTCATAGACCTTCCCTTTAGGTGCGTACACACATTCAAGTTTATTGAATGTGTGGCCCTCATACTATATGGGAGTCAAAATTGGATGTGTGTATGCACCCTAAAGGACTAGAGGTGGCGCCACACAGCCACGTGCCTAGAGGTGGCGCTGCGCTCCTAGAGGTGGCATTGCTGCAGATGCCAGGCAAAACACATTTGTCCTGTGAGATTTTGTGCTTTATATGATGTGATGAGCGTGTTTACAGTCATCAGCCTGAGTCCGGCTCTAACGCTCTGCTTTATATTACAGGACGAGCTGTCACAGCGTTTGGCGCGTCTCCGGGATCAGGTGTAGGCGGAGCCTCCTCCCACAAGTGCATTACCTGCGTGTTACTGTATATATATGGTACATACTGGATGTGTCTCTGTACGTTTCTGTCTATAAATAATACACACAAGACGCTTCTCCCTCATTACCGACGACGCCTCCTGCACAGAGACTGTAGGGGGCGCTGTTAGTCTGGCTGATTCTCAGCGGTAATAACACACAAAGCTTCCTTCTCCCGCTCAGTTAAGGCCTGCATCATTCACTGACTGAGGGGTGCGCGGACTATGGCGCTGCCTGCTACGAGGACCTGATCTTTTCCCGAGACCGGCGGCCTGCTGTGACCTCCTGCTGCTGTGATTCTGCAGTTCTGTTCAGATGGAAGTCTCCTGACACCACCGCTCAGAGCGGAACCATTTCTCCGAAGATCAGAGGAAGGAGTTTTTGGAGCACGGTTCACTTCCCCTGACTCTGATAAAGAATTCCGGAAACCTCTCGCGATAAAGCGTCGCTCTGTGACTGACATGATTGGACGGCTTTCGGCTCCTCCTCTTTGCCTATAACTTTGCCGTGTATAATATACATTTGTATTTAAGGATTTGGACTTTTGCTGAGATTAAACGTTTAGCGCCTCTTTCCCGTGTCTCCTGATCTGTATGTTGTATAATAGCGTCCGCCGTACACTCCGCTGTCCCCCCTCTGTCTCCGTCTCCAGCCTGCTTTTAATGATGTACGTTTTTGTTTTCTGGGATCTGTGTGGTGGGTGCAGCGCCCTGTCTGTCCTCTGAGGGGCGCTGCTGTTCTCTGAGATCTTTCTGTATTTGTAAAGCAGAAAATATATATTTGGTATTGGAGCTGTGCTGTCTTGGTTTTTTGGTATGAGTTGCAGTATGGATGAGTAATGATAATAGTGTGTTTACTAGATAGTGGAGGTGTGGTTAGCGCTCTCGTCTTGCAGTGATGGGTCCCCAGTGCAAAATTCAAGCCAGGGCATTATCTGCATGGAGTTTGTATGTGCTACCCGTGTCTTTGTGGGTTTCCTCCCACATCCCCAACAAAAACATACAAATAAGTTAAATGGCTTCCCCCAAATTGGCTATAGTCTACGATACATACACTACACGATGCATACATAGACATATGACTGTGGTAGGATTAGATTGTGACCTGATCTGAGGGACAGTCAGTGACATGACTATGTACTCTGTACAGCGCTGCGTAATATGTCAGTGCTATATAAATAAAAAATAATAATAGGATAGGACATTTATTTTATTTAAGTGCTTATGTAGCGCTGACATATTACGCAACCCTGTACAGAGCATATTGTCTTATCACTAACTGTCCCTCAGAGGGGCTCACAATCTAATCCCTGCCATAGTCATAAGTCTATGTATGTATCGTGTAGTGTATGTATCGTAGACTATAGCCAATTTGGGGGAAGCCATTTAACTTATTTGTATGTTTTATGGTAGGATTAGATTGTGAGCTCCTCCGATGACCGACATGACTTCGTAATGTGCTGCAGAAGATACCATTGCTATATAAATGCATAATAATAATATGGTAGGACATTAGACTATGACTATGGTAGGATTAGATGGTGAGCTCCTCTGAGGGCAGTCAGTGACATGACTCTGTACTCTGTAATGTGCTGCAGAAGATGTCAGTGCTATATAAATACATAATAATAATATGGTAGGACATTAGACTATGACTATGGTAGGATTAGAGTGTGAGCTCCTCTGAGGACAGTCAGTGACATGACTATGTACTCTGTAATGTGCTGCAGGAGATGTCAGTGCTATATAAATACATAATAATAATATGGTAGGACATTAGACTATGACTATGGTAGGATTATATTGTGAGCGCCTCTGAGCACAGTCAGTGACATGACTATGTACTCTGTAATGTGCTCACTCTCACTCACTCATATAGAGATTCCCTGAAAACGAATTTTACACAGCCTCCCTGCCCGCTGTACACTATTTTGACAGTTGGATGACTGTCATTCACCAAGTGTTGTTGAAAATAAACAAAACCCTGACAATCCCCCATGAGGAGATAGGCTAGTCCAAAAACTGTCTGTTCTGTCAGATTTCTATAACTTACTGTAAGTGACAGCATCATGGGAGAAAATTAATTTACGGCTCATTTTACTCAGGAAGAAACGGACTTCTTTTTTGCAGAGGGTGCGCGGTGCTGGGACCGCGAGCAGAGGGTGCGCGGTGCTGGGACCGCGAGCAGAGGGTGCGCGGTGCTGGGACCGCGAGCAGAGGGTGCCTCGGTGCTGGGACCGCGAGCAGAGGGTGCGCGGTGCTGGGACCGCGAGCAGAGGGTGCGCGGTGCTGGGACCGCGAGCAGAGGGTGCGCGGTGCTGGGACCGCGAGCAGAGGGTGCGCGGCGCTGGGACCGCGAGCAGAGGGTGCGCGGCGCTGGGACCGCGAGCAGAGGGTGCGCGGCGCTGGGACCGCGAGCAGAGGGTGCGCGGCGCTGGGACCGCGAGCAGAGGGTGCGCGGCGCTGGGACCGCTAGCAGAGGGTGCGCGGCGCATGGACCGCGAGCAGAGGGTGCGCGGCGCATGGACCGCGAGCAGAGGGTGCGCGGCGCATGGACCGCGAGCACAGGGTGCGCGGCGCTGGGACCGCGAGCAGAGGGTGGGCGGTGCTGGGACCGCTAGCAGAGGGTGGGCGGTGCTGGGATCGCGCAAGCGCAGTAGTCCCCAACTGTCTCAGAGATGACCGTTATGGAGGGGATCGGGAGGGCGGTGATAGAGCAGACGGACAACAGGGGCTAGAGAAAACCTCAGGTAAGTATGAATCCTTGTGCTAGCTTTGTCTCTTGTACACTAACCTATCAGCAGCCCCATCCATGTTGTATCGCTGTAGACAACTCATGGCAGGGCAGCGGAGGCCGGCAATACCCGGGCTGCCTATTGCAGCCTTTGCAGAGTGTTGCAGTAGGGTGCAGTTTCCATCACCCCTGGATGCAAGACACTTTTCTATTACCCCTCTTCCACCACTGGGTGGAGCTGCAACACTGACACCATCCTCAGGGTCCTGATCACGTCATATGATGTGATGGAAACCCAGAAGAGGATGTCATTGCACCTTCTCCGGAGGAAAAGGGAAGCTGATCCAGCGTCCAGACAGGGAAATCGAAGTGCTCCTTGCGCCCGCCCTGCATCATAACCTGCTGGGGGGGGGCGGGGGGTGGAGGAGACATGAAAACAATGAGGCGCCACAGCACACACTGGAAATATAAACCCATCAACCTCCAAAAGGTTAATAACTAAAAGAAAAAAATCTATAATCTTACTTTTTAGGTCCAGTGTGCATGGGGTAGTGATTTCAAGTCACTTAAAGTGCAACTGAAGATAATATTAAAACACAGTTTCACTTTCCTGGAGCTTCTGCAAGCCCCCAGCAGCCGTCCTGTCCAGTCAGCCTGAGGACACACTGATGAAAAAGGTCTGTGTACACCCGGACAAAGTGCATTAAATCTAATGTTGCCGTAATGGCTGAATTGAGGTAAGAGGATCATCTACAGGGCTCAATACTTAATAAAGGCCACTACTAGGCCGAAATGTTGGACACGTTACTGCTATGATGGATTGAATCGGCTATGTAGGCATACGGCCAAGTGGGGACCCAGTCACCTTTTTTGTTAGCTGGACTAAGACCAAACCGTGTCTAGGCCAAGGTTGTTGTTGTTTTTTGTTTTTTTTTTATCTCCAGGCAGACGAATCCTGCAAAACAGCAAAAGACCTAGGGAGTATGAGGGTAAGAACCAAGATAAGGGGAGGGGGGGGGGGAGGAGGGTGTAGATGGAGCCAAATTGATTAAGAGGAAAGGGAGAGAGATGTACAGATGTCTTTTTACATCCAAATCAACTGTGAATGTCTCCAGTCCGAGTGCTGTGTGACAAAGCCCCCGGTGACAGATCCAACTCACCTTGCAAAACAACCTGGTTCTCCATATACCGATAATGCATATTTATTTTTAGTTTAATATTGAAATTAGCTTTCCATTACAATTAGCAACCAGCTATGAATTCCCAACAAGCTGGATCACTGACCGGAATAAAAGCAAGAGTTGTAAAACTAGAGGATCCTACTGTCCAGAAGAGACTGCAGTATGGTTTCTACTCATCCAGTTCACCGTCACAGTTCCCTCCTTAGCAGTGGCGGCTCCAGAAATTTTTTTTTAGGGGGTGCTATGCAGGTGCTGGACCAATTTCCGGGGGAGCTGACGACCTGGGGCGCGCTAAGCTCGCCGCGGCAAAAAATGGGTGTGGCTACAACCTGCGGCGCGCGAAGCCTCGGCGAAAAATGGGCGTGGTCATGACCGGATGAGGGCGGGGCTAACTGTAATTTAAAGTGAACCCAGGGTGAGAGTGATATGGTGGCTGCCATATTTATTTCCTTTTAAACAATTCTAGTTGCCTGGCAGCCCTGCTGATCTATTTAGCTGTAGTAGTGAACTGAATTACACCAGAAACAAGCCATGCAGCTAATCTTGACAGTTCTGACAATATTGTTAGAAACCCCTGACCTGCTGCATGCTTGTTCAGGGTCTATGGTTGAAAGAATTAGAGGCAGAGGACCAACACGGCAGCCAGGCAACTGGTATTGCTTAAAAGGAGATAAATATGGCAGCCTCAATATTATTCTCACCTCGGGTTCCCTTTAAAAGTGCAACGCAAAGATAGAGGGCCCAAGTTTTGGTGACCCTTTCCCCAGAAAATTCACATAATTGTGCAGGTTTTCTCAAGAAAATACACGTAATGTGAGCAGATTTGAACAAAAAACACGTCCAATGACCCCAATATGCACAATCGTTATCAGATATGACCCCAATATGCACAATCGTTATCAGATATGACCCCAATATGTACAATCCTCAGCAAATCTGACCCCAATATGTACAATCCTCAGCAGATCTGACCACAATATGCACAATGCTCAGCAGTTCTGACCACAATCAGCAGCACCACCTGAAAAAGAAAAACCATTTACGCACCTAGTCAGAAGACCTCCTGTTCTGACGACCTCCTCTCCCGACCTCCTTGTGGCGCGCAGCTCCCACGATCCTCTTCCTTCACGTGACTTCCTGCCTGCAGCCTGCATTACCCGGCGAGCAGGGCTACGGGAAAATGGCCGCCCGAAGCCATGCACTGCAGACTCCAAGTCTGCAGAGCAGGGCTTCGGGCGGCCATCTTACCGTAGCCCTGCTCTGCTGCTTCGGGCTGCCGCTGTGAACTGACACGGCGTCTCTTAGACGCCTGAAGTCAGTTCACGCCAGGGGGTGCTTGAGCACCCCCCTGGCGCCGCCACTGCGCCTTAGGCCTTTTCCACGGACTGTTGATAGGCAGTGAAATGCCTCTCAAACTCTCACAACTGCTCACTGCTGCATGACAACTGCTCACTGCTGCCCGGTAACTGCTTGCTGAGCACACAGTTGAACAGTCCGTGGAAAAGAGGCCTTATGCTGGGAATACACGGTTTGTTATTGAGGCAGATTGATGGTTAGACAGAATTTCCGATATGTCCCATCTCCCGTTCGATTGTTTTGCCGCACGATTCCTGATATGAAGTGAATGGTAAAAGATAAGAAAAACGAGCGGAAGATAAGAGAATTGAACGGCAAAAGCGATCAAGCGTCAGAAACGAACAATATGGCCAGCATTAGAATTCGTGCGTCCTCTAGCTGCGCCAGTCAGCACACAGGCATGATGCTCTAGAACCTGAGGTTCCAGATGAGGCAATTCTGGGTAACTCCAGCTTACATGTAGATAGACGGTACGCTTCTTAGAATTGGGCCAATCCAAATAGGCAGGACGTTTGCTTGAGGGTGGGAGCACAGTAGGCAGAATCGCTAGCGTTGCAGAAAATGCATACCTTTGCCGATAATGAAAGCCTGTGGGCCGCATAAAAATACATATAAGGCATTGTTCGCATCAGGGAGGTTTCTGTGCGCTTTTCACAGCGCACTGCCCTGTGTGTTCTACAAGGTATTGATTTTCCCATGTAATTAAAGAGACACTGAAGCGAAAAAAAATATGATATAATGAATTGGTTGTGTACTATGAATAATTACTAGAAGATTAGCAGCAAAGAAAATATTCTCATATTTTTATTTTCAGGTATACAGTGTTTTTTCTAACATTGCATCATTCTATAATATGTGCAGATTACACAACACTCAGCATTCAAAATGAGTCTTTCAGAGCAGTCTGTGAAGTAATGAACTCTCCTCTAGCAGAGGAAACGTAAGCAGTTCAATTACAGTTGAGATAATAAAAGTCAGATAACAGCCCTCTCCACCACTTAGTCGGAGAGCTTAATGGCTTGTTTGCATAGAGATAACAACTGGAGTTTCTCAACTCTTCCTGTACTGGAAACCATTACACTGATGTATCTGATATTAATGGTTTATTTCTTAGCTGTGCTACACATACAAATCATAATATAATTTTTTTTTCGCTTCAGTGTCTCTTTAAATGTGCCTGGCTCACATCTATGCGCTGCGCTGAGCTGCGCTGAGCTGCGTTACAAAAACATAGTGTTACATGCATTTCTGTGCACTGAGCTGTAAAGCGCACATTCATGCAAGTGAATGAGTGTGTTTTTTTAGCGCATAGAAGCGCATACGTTTTTTTTGCCCCTAATTGGAAAAAAAAATACATTTACATATAAAAACAAAGCTTTATTGACAACTGCTACAATATGAAAAACGTACTTTCAAGAAACGCAACGCACAGAAACGTGCACAAGCGCATGCATTTTTTCCCACGTGCTTTCACACGTTTCTCAGTACAGCAGGTGTGAACGAGGCCTAAATCTGCGTTTCACAAGGTGCATTTTCTACAACTTGTTGCATATTTCTTGAAAATGCCTGTAAAATGTGCCTAATGTGTTTCAATGGAGATGCAGAGGATTTGCGGTTTACTGTGTTTTTGATCAAATAGATATACTGATTTTACTACATTGATAAAGGGAAAATATTGACATAATGCAAAAGCATACAAAAATGCACCAAAAATAAAAAGAAACGCAAAATGTAAAAAATTCCAAGGTTTTCTGCCCTGCCTAGTCAGCTCCCAGCCTGGTAGGTTCAACTCCAAAATGCAAATATTGAACTTTTGAAATGTTCAACTTAAAACGATTAGAATCTTATTGAGCACTGAAAAGGCTTGGTGTTTCTTTAACAGTTTCACAGCATCAGAACTTTGTTTCTCTTATACAAGCCTCATTTCTAGCTGCGCAGAAGAAAACTGCCCGGGCATTTTTCCCCTTATGCTGTGCAAAGCATGATGGGATTTCTGATGATGATGTTCTCGTTCTGCTGTTTTGGTGCAATTTTTTTTTACATTTTGAATTTGACATTTGAAGCCTAGCGTGTGCAGCTGGGAGGGGTGATCAGGACACAGGACAGTTGGAACTGTGTGTCCTGCTCCCTGTCACCTCCTTTCAACCAAAAACATGGCTGCCCCCATGACAAATATGGCAGCCCTCATGAATCACAAACATTTGCCTGTTCTTTTAAAACGGTGGGTAAGAGATTATATTACCTATCTATTCTAATTAACATAACTAATGTAACTTATTGACAGTATGTTTGTTTAGGCTGAAGTTCCCCTTTAACTATCAGAGCGTTTAAAAATAGCAACCCAGTCCAAGTTTCCTGAATCACATATACTCTCCAGAGTATGTTCTCTACTCCTTGGTGAATCATAATCCATTATTATGTCTGTATTTATTTACACATCTCCTCCCTGATCCTCTATTCTATTGCACCTTTTTGTTGTGTGCAAATAATTGCACCTTTTTGTTGTGTGCAAATACAGGCAGCAGCACCACCTGCTGGAGGAGGACGCACATTACAGCCACAGTATTCGGCTACTACAGATAGTTATCGGAAATAATGTGTGATAATTCAGGTTGGAGTGAGCTCTGAGATGTCTCCCAGTGCATCACTGCAGAATATATGCAAATTAACCATTGTTACCCTTAGAAGCTAAACACACCTCCAGAACCGCTGGAATGCAATGATGTGTCAGCTTGTTAATTGTACAGAGACACAATAATCCAACATGCATACAGACTGTTTCAGACTGGTTGGTCTTCATCAGTGCATGGCATGGATTAATGTGGCTCTATGGAGTTGGACTTGAAACACCGAGAGGTACAGATAGTAATAAGATTCTGTTTTACTCCAACTTGCATTCATTTTTTAAACTACCCAAGGTGGTATAAAAAAAAAAAAAGTCTACCTAAGAAGAGGTAAGCCTCTTGTTCTTGCAAAGGCTGCCCACATCCTCCTGGCCCCCAATGTCGCTAGGTACGGAAGTTTACATAAGGGAGGAAACAGTGTAGAGAGGTTGAAAACTACCATATTTTTTGCCTTAAAGGGAAGGTTCAAGCAAAAAAAAAAAAATGAGTTTTACTTACCTGGGGCTTCTACCAGCCCCATGTAGCCATCCTGTGCCCTTGTAGTCACTCACTGCTGCTCCAGTTCCCCGCTGGCAGCTCTCTGACCTCGGAGGTCAGGGCCACATTGCATACATTTTTACGCATTCCAGCTAGTGCAGGAACAAAAATGTACGCGTTGCACCACTAACGCGTAAAAATGTATGTGTTAATGTTCCTGCACTAGCGGGAATGTGTAAAAATGTACGCAATTCGGCCCTGACCTCCGAGGTCAGAAAGCTCCCAGCGGGGGACTGGAGCAGCAGTGAGTGACTACGAGGGCACAGGATGGCTGCATGGGGCTGGTAGAAGCCCCAGGTAAGTGAAACTCATTTTTTTTTTGCTTGGACCTTCCCTTTAAAAAGCGGAATATAACCCTGCATTTCAACTTTGCTCTAAAACATTATTTACAGCATATTATATGCAACCAGCATTTTTTCTTTACTAGACCAGCATTGGAAGGGTTACACACAGAGCTTTAAAGTTCCGTGGAGAGAAATGCTGCCGCAGCCGAAGTTTAGATAGATACATTTAAGTAAACACAATGTAACAAGTGAGGAACGTGACTCACTCTCTCTGTGTCCGGGAGCTCCTGCACACTCTGTGTGTCACGTTCCACACGGGCAGTTGAACTGCGTGCTCAGCAAGCAGTTACCAGGCTGTAGTGAGCAGCTACCAGGCAGCAGTGAGCAGTTGAGTGTTTGAGAGGCATTTTACTGCCTATCAACTGCCTCTGGAATAGAGGCCTCAAGGACCTGTGATAAATTTCAGATTGTAAAGGCTCATACACACATCAGACCATAGTCTTTGGAAAATGAAAGATCACAGACCAATTTTAGACCCTTCCATGTAGTATGAGAGCCATACTCTACACAGTCTATTCTATGGAGCTGAACTCCCCATCAGACAGAAATCTTTGCAATATGCTGCGCACACAGATGCTGTACACATGCAACAGATCAGTATCTGCAAAGGATCTGTTCCTGCCAAAAATCCATTCCTGCAAAATGCATTCATAGTCTATGATATCTGCAGATCCTAATTTAGGCCTGGTGCACACCAAAACCCGCTAGCAGATCCGCAAAATGCTAGCAGATTTTGAAACGCTTTTTATTTTTCTGTAGCGTTTCAGCTAGCGTTTTGCGGTTTTCTGTAGCGGTTTTGGTGTAGTAGATTTCAGATATTGTTACAGTAAAGCTGTTACTGAACAGCTTCTGTAACAAAAACGCCGGCAAAACCGCTCTGAACAGGCGTTTTTCAGAGCGGTTTGCGTTTTTCCTATACTTAACATTGAGGCAGAAACGCATCCGCAATCCAAAAAATGCCTCACCCCGGGAGTATGCGTTTCTGCAAAACTCCTCCCGCTCTGGTGTGCACCAGCCCATTGAGATACATTGACCAAGCGTATCCGCAGCCGCAAGCGGCTGCAGAAACGCTGAAAAAGCCGCTCGATGTGCACTAGCCCATACACCTTGTTTAACAGACATTCATCTGCAGATCAGATCCACCAGGATGGATTTTCAGATCTGCAGATGATTGTCTGATCTGCAGATGAAGGTCAGTTGTGTGTATAATGATCTGCAGATCTCATAGACTATGAATGCAATTTGCAGGAACGGATCTTTGGCAGGAACAGATCTTTTGCAGATACTGATCTTTTGTGTCTGTACAGCATCTGTGTGTGCAGCATCTTGCAAAGATTTTTTTCTGATGGGGAGTTCAGCTCCATAGAAAAGACTGTGAAGGTATGGTTCTCATACTACATAAAGGGTGGTAAGATTGGTCTGTGATCTTGCATTTTTCAAAGACTATAGTCTGATGTGTGTATGAGCCTTAAGGCCTCTTTTCCACGGGCAATTAATAGACATTGAAATTATTGCTCCCAACTGTCCTTTTTTTGGAGGGACAGTCCCTCTTTGCCTTTTTCTCCCTCATTTGTCCGTTGTCCCTCTTTCAGGACTCATGTACAGATCTGTGAAAATATATGTATTTTTTTAACTGAAAAATGTGTTAAATTGATTCTAAACTTTATTCCCATCCATTAAAATGAAATATTTCTTATTTTCAAATGTTACAGCGAAGGAAAAATGACCTAGGATAGAAACGACCAGTGGTTTGAATTATCAAATATTGTATTTTTCTTATGAAATCTTTATGGTATGCGTGATTGGGGTTGTGGCAGGGGCGTGGCTTAAAGAAAACCTGAACTGAAAATTAAAAGTAAAAATAAACATACACAAGTCATACTTACCTCCTGTGTAGTCTACTCTTCAATCTCTTTCTCCTCTCCCACGTCCTGTTTGTCCACTGTGATCAATGGAATTCTCCGTCCTCCATTTAGAAAATGGCCATTACCCCATAACAGCTTCCTGGTCAGCACACAGTTAAACTGTAACATTGCCCACTTGAGCCATAGGGAAACATGGACACATCAGTTCTCCTCTCAGCTGTAACTAACAGCAACTGATATATAACTGACAGCAACTGATATATTTCAGTTCTGACAAAATGTTGTCAGAAATGGAAGGGATCACTGTAAGAAGAAAATGGTGAGCTTCTGAGAGGAACTGATGGCAAGGTAACTATGTAATGTTCATTTGAAGTTACCTCATGTGTTTATTTTAAATAATTTTACTCGGTACAGGTTCTCTTTAAGGTTATTTATTTCTTATTTTACAAAGTTGGGAGGTATGATTGAAATGCTTCTCAAACTCTCACAACTGCTTACTGCTGCCTTGTAACTGCTTGCTGAGCACACAGCTCAACTGCCCTGGCAACTGATTGCTGAGCACACAGTTAGAGGCCTAAGGCCTCTTTTCCACGGACTGTTGAACTGTGTGCTCAGCAGGCAGTTACCAGGCTGCAGTGAGCAGTTATCAGGCAGCAACGAGCAGTTACCAGGCAGCAACGAACAGTGAACAGTTGTGAGAGTTTGAGAGGCATTTCACTGCCTATCAACTGTCCATGGAAAAGAGGCCTAAATCAGGGAGAGGAAAGATTGTGGGCAAACACTGGTTAAATAATCTATCAATTAATATTGTAAAATAAGTAATTTTATTGATTATATGATTTTCACTACAGTTTCTCCTTTAATAAATGAAGTGCAGTAATTTATACGGATGGGTGAATATTTTTGCTAAAATAACTAAACCCAGAGTTGAACGAGACAGTTTGCCTATTTGCGCATGCGTTTAAAGAGCTCATTTCCACGAACTGTTGATAGGCAGTGAAATGCCTCGCAAACTCTCACAACTTTTCTCTGCTGCCTGGTAACTTCTCTCTGCTGCCTGGTAACTTCTCTCTGCTGCCTGGTAACTGCTCACTGCTGCCTGGTAACTGCTCACTGCTGCCTGGTAACTGCTCACTGCTGCCTGGTAACTGCTCACTGCTGCCTGGTAACTGCTTACTGCTGCCTGGTAACTGCTCACTGCTGCCTGGTAACTGCTTGCTGAGCACACAGCTCAACAGACCGTGGAAAGGAGGCCTTATGATGCATAGTTGTTTTGATGACCATGCATACTGTATTTGTGTTAAAATGCGTTCGTTTGTGGCTGCTACTAAATTGGATTTTCATATTTTAAAAAAAATCTGAAAGTTGTGCGGAAAAGTGACTAACTCCAAGTTTTGGGATTTTTTTTCTTCAGATGAGAAAACACTGGTGTGAACGTTGCATTGCCTCGCATTGATGCTCATGGACTGCAAGCCCCGAATGAGTGAGCATGATGGTTGTGTGATGGCAGTGTGTTTCTCTCTTCACTACCACTAGATGGCAGTCACAATCCATCCTGTACATGGAGCACATAATGTGGCTGAAGTGTTACAGCCATTTCTGAGGCCAGCCATCCCTCAGCCACTGAAAGTCACATTCCCTGCATGCTGATAGCCTGACTGCTTCCTGAATACTGCATTAAAGGGAACCTGAAGTGATAGAGATTGTAGAGGCTGCCATATTTATTTTCTTTTTTACTGCTGATCTATTAGGCTGCAGAAGTGTCTGAATCACACCAGAAACAAGCATGCAGCTAATCTTGTCAGATCTGACTATAATGTCAGAAACGCCTGATCTGCTGCATGCCTGTTCAGGGGCTATGGCTAATAGTATTAAGCCTCATCTAGACGGAGCGATCCGGCGGCTCGATTAGCCGCCGGATCGCCTCTTCCGCATCCCCGCGCGTACCTGCCGCGTTCCCCGCTCGCGCGTCGGATTCGATCCGCCCTCGTCCCCGCCCGACGCCGCTTATCTTCCGCTTGATTCCCTGCCGTTGTCCCCTCGTGGGGAACGAGTAGTGAATCGGCGGTGGCGAGATCCGACCTGTCGGATCTTATCAATCGAGCCGCATCAGATAAGCCAAATCCCCACCGGATCGCTACGTGTAGACGTAGCTTTAGAGGCAGAAGATCAGCAGGACAGCCAGGCAGGGTGGATTGTTTACAAGGAAAACCGATATGGCAGCCAACATCATAGCTCCCAACAGTCCCGCTTTTGGAGGGACAGTCCCTCTTTGGGAGTCCCTCTTTCTTCCTCATTTGTCCCTCTTTCAGGACTCATGTACACATCTGTGTAAACGGATGTATTTTCTACTGAACAATCTGTGTAATTGACTCTAAACTTTATTCCCATTCTTTAAATTGATAAATTTGTTAATATGTACAAACACTAGTGATAATAGAAAGGACCAGTTTGGTTTGAATTCTAAAATTACTTCTTTTGTTTATGAATTTTTAGTGGTATGTGTGGCAGGGGTGTGATTAGAGGTGTGGCAGGGGCGTGTCTTAAAGTGTCTCTCTCATTTAGGCTGCTTTCACATTGGGACGTTTCAGACGCACATTAGAGCAGCCTGTAACGCAGCCCAACTCACAGTAATGAAAAATCAATGGGCTGTTCAGTGCCCACGTTGCGTTGGAATATAACGCAGCACGGTAAATGAAAGTGCAGCATGCTGTGCGTTATACTGGTATGTTGCTGCGTTAGACTGGTATGTTGCTGCGTTAGACTGTTTGCACATGCTCAGTAATGTCTGTTGTTTTTTTTGCACATGGCTAATTAATATTCACTGCACTGTGGTGTTTACTTCTTGGAGCGGTCGCTTTGTGCTACGATTGGCTGGTGGGACCACGTGATGCGAAGTGTTCCGATCACATGGTCTCCACAGTCTTTTGCCGCATGCGCCGTTTTCGTCCGATAGTATGCGTCAAAAAGTATGCATCATGGACGCATCAAGAGACGCATAACGCGGCTCTATATAACGTCCAACTTCAAAGCTCACATGCGTTGCGTTAGGGGCACGTTATGCGACCTTAACGTCGCATCTAACGCAATGTCTTAGTGGAAAAGAGCCCTTAAAAAAGTTGGAAGGTATTTATCCTTCTTACTTCAGGTGTCCTTTAAAGCAAACCTGCATCAGGATGAAAAAAGGTAGATACCACTGGATGCTCCTGAGGCTTCCCAGATCCTCCACCTCCCCTCCACGTCCATCCAGGCCCCTCTTCATTTCCGTGGCCACAAACATGGCTGCATTGTGCTGATGGCTATGAGTTCGTACCCGTACCCCGTACCTGCGACGTGTAGCAGTGCGCGTGCATGGATGGATGGAAGTGTGGCCATGAACATCATTTGACATAAATATTGAATAAATCCGGTCAGGAATGAAGAGGTGTAGGGAGATCGGGAAAACTTTGACCATTCTACTGAAGTCTCACTTTTTTATCATGACTACATGTACCCTTTAAAGGAGTTGTCAGGGAAATTTGAATAAAATAAACGCTACTTACCGGGGGCTTCCTCCAGCCCCAAGCTCCCAGGACCTCCCTCGCCGCAGCTCTGCCCGCAGCCGTTTGCCGGAGCTCCGACCCGGTCACCTGCGATGACGTCAGAGCGACCTGGAGGTCGCTCTGTACTGCGCCTGAGCAATCGGCGCTGTCAAACCCCGCCACGTTGGCTGGAGCGGACTGCGCAGGCGCAGGACGCTCTGACCTCATCGCCGGGGACCGGGTCGGAGCTCCGGCAAACGGCTGCGGGCAGAGCTGCGGCGAGGGGGGTCCTGGGAGCTTGGGGCTGGAGGAAGCCCCCGGTAAGTACCATTGATTTTACTTTATTTCCCCTGACAACTCCTGTAAGGGGTCACTGCATTCAGCAGTATCATTACATCACCTAAGAAGCAGAGCTGATGATAGGTGACACTCCCAAAGGACATTAAAGGACACATCCAGCAAACTAAAAAATAAAAGTAGCACTCACCTGGGGCTTCTTCCAGCCCCTAGAGGTCTGTTATGTCACACGGCGCAGTTCCGCTCTGAGCCAGGCCTCCGCTCTCCCCTCCGTAAGATCCTGACTCGCAGCAGGGTCAAGATGTTTTGCACATGCATAGGCGGATCGTGCGGCTCTCGTGATCGCGCACCAGTCGCCGGAAGCTCTCTGTACTTGCACATTTTAATTCTCTCTGAACTGCGCAAGCACAGAGAGCTGCTGGGCGACGGGAGCACGATCACGAGAGCCGCACGATGCACCCATGCATGCACAAAACATTTCTTAGGACAGTTTCTGGTCTCTCTGGACAGTTTCTGGTTCTCTGGTCTCTCTAGACAGTTTCTGGTTCTCTGGTCTCTCTAGACAGTTTCTGGTTGCCTGGTCTCTCTGGACAGTTTCTGGTTGCCTGGTCTCTCTGGACAGTTTCTGGTCCTCTTGCCTCCCAGGACAGTTTCTGGTTCTCTGGTCTCTCAGGACAGTTTCTGGTTCTCTGGTCTCTCAGGACAGTTTCTGGTTCTCTGGTCTCTCTGGACAGTTTCTGGTTCTCTGGTCTCTCTGGACAGTTTCTGGTTCTCTGGTCTCTCTGGACAGTTTCTGGTTGCCTGGTCTCTCTGGACAGTTTCTGGTTGCCTGGTCTCTCTGGACAGTTTCTGGTTCTCTGGTCTCTCTGGACAGTTTCTGGTTGCCTGGTCTCTCTGGACGGTTTCTGGTTGCCTGGTCTCTCTGGACGGTTTCTGGTTCTCTGGTCTCTCAGGACGGTTTCCGGTTCTCTGGTCTCTCTGGACGGTTTCCGGTTCTCTGGTCTCTCTGGACGGTTTCCGGTTCTCTGGTCTCTCTGGACGGTTTCCGGTTCTCTGGTCTCTCTGGACGGTTTCCGGTTCTCTGGTCTCTCTGGACGGTTTCCGGTTCTCTCATATGTATCAGGACGTTTTCTGGTTCTCTGGTCTCTCTGGACGGTTTCCGGTTCTCTGGTCTCTCTGGACAGTTTCCGGTTCTCTGGTCTCTCTGGACAGTTTCCGGTTCTCTGGTCTCTCTGGACGGTTTCCGGTTCCCTGGTCTCTCAGGACGGTTTCCGGTTCCCTGGTCTCTCTGGACGGTTTCCGGTTCTCTCATATGTATCAGGACGTTTTCTGGTTCTCTGGTCTCTCTGGACGGTTTCCGGTTCTCTGGTCTCTCAGGACGGTTTCCGGTTCTCTGGTCTCTCTGGACGGTTTCTGGTTCTCTGGTCTCTCTGGACGGTTTCCGGTTCTCTCATATGTATCAGGACGTTTTCTGGTTCTCTGGTCTCTCTGGACGTTTTCTGGTTCTCTGGTCTCTCAGGACAGTTTCCGGTTCTTTGGCAGCTCTGCAGCCTCATGTTGCGGTCTGTGTGCTGTTGGCAGAAGTAATAAGGGAATTGTATAGCAGCAAAATACACAAACAGTTCAAATATTGGTCATTTATTCTCTGATAACAATATTTGTAGAAGGGAGGTGGCTGTGTTATCTGATGAATGGTAGAGAAGGGGACGGTATTGTGGTCTTTAGTAATACAACAACCACATGTGGAATCCCTGAAGAAAGAGGGCCTCGGTACTGTCTTCACCTGATGGTTCCTTTTTTTACTTCTGTCCTCACATATTCAAACTTCCTAACTTTTTGAATAAAAAAGGGACACTAAGTCCTGCCTCTGCTACACCTTTAGCCATACAAAAATTCTGCATGCATCACACGCTTGTACAGTTCCCTGGGGTCTAGTGGTCCTCTATCCCACCCTTACACAGTTCCCTGGTGTCTAGTGGTCCTCTCTCCCCAATACAGTTCCCTGGTGTCTAGTGGTCCTCTCTCCCACCCTTACGCAGTTTCCTGGTGTCTAGTGGTCCTCTCTCCCCTATACAGTTCCCTGGTGTCTAGTGGTCCTCTCTCCCACCCTTACACAGTTTCCTGGTGTCTAGTAGTCCTCTCTCCCACCATTAAACAGTTCCCTGGGGTCTAGTGGTCCTCTCTCCCACCCTTACACAGTTCCCTGGGGTCTAGTGGTCCTCTCTCCCCTATACAGTTCCCTGGTGTCTAGTGGTCCTCTCTCCCACCCTTACACAGTTCCCTGGGGTCTAGTGGTCCTCTCTCCCCTATACAGTTCCCTGGTGTCTAGTGGTCCTCTCTCCCACCCTTACACAGTTCCCTGGTGTCTAGTGGTCCTCTCTCCCACCCTTACACAGTTTCCTGGTGTCTAGTGGTCCTCTCTGCCCTATACAGTTCCCTGGTGTCTAGTGGTCCTCTTTCCCACCCTTACACAGTTTCCTAGTGTCTAGTGGCCCTCTTTCCCACCCTTACACAGTTTCCTGGTGTCTAGTGGTCCCCTCTGCCCTATACAGTTCCCGGGTGTCTAGTGGTCCTCTCTCCCCTCTACAGTTCCCTGGTGTCTAGTGGTCCCCTCTGCCCTATACAGTTCCCGGGTGTCTAGTGGTCCTCTCTCCCCTCTACAGTTCCCTGGTGTCTAGTGGTCCTCTCTCCCACCCTTACACAGTTCCCTGGGGTCTAGTGGTCCTCTCTCCCACCCTTACACAGTTCCCTGGTGTCTAATGGTCCTCTCTCCCACCCTTACACAGTTCCCTGGTGTCTAGTGGTCCTCTCTCCCACCCTTACACAGTTTCCTGGTGTCTAGTGGTCCTCTCTGCCCTATACAGTTCCCTGGTGTCTAGTGGTCCTCTTTCCCACCCTTACACAGTTTCCTGGTGTCTAGTGGCCCTCTTTCCCACCCTTACACAGTTTCCTGGTGTCTAGTGGTCCCCTCTGCCCTATACAGTTCCCGGGTGTCTAGTGGTCCTCTCTCCCCTCTACAGTTCCCTGGTGTCTAGTGGTCCCCTCTGCCCTATACAGTTCCCGGGTGTCTAGTGGTCCTCTCTCCCCTCTACAGTTCCCTGGTGTCTAGTGGTCCTCTCTCCCACCCTTACACAGTTTCCTGGTGTCTAGTGGTCCTCACTCCCCTATACAGTTTTCTGGTGTCTAGTGGTCCTCTCTCCCACCCTTACACAGTTCCCTGGTGTCTAGTGGTCCTCTCTCCCACCCGTACACAGTTTCCTGGTGTCTAGTGGTCCTCTCTCACACCATTACACAGTTTCCTGGTGTCTAGTGGTCATCTCTCCCCTATACAGTTCCCTGGTGTCTAGTGTCCCCTCCCTCCCATATACAGTTCCCTGGTGTCTAGTGTCCCCTCCCTCCCATATACAGTTCCCTGGTGTCTAGTGGTCCTCTCTCCCCTATACAGTTCCCTGGTGTCTAGTGTCCCCTCCCTCCCATATACAGTTCCCTGGTGTCTAGTGTCCCCTCCCTCCCATATACAGTTCCCTGGTGTCTAGTGTCCCCTCCCTCCCATATACAGTTCCCTGGTGCCTAGTGGTCCTCTTTCCCACTCTTACACAGTTTCCTGGTGTCTAGTGGTCCTCTCTCCCCTATACAGTTCCCGGGTGTCTAGTGGTCCTCTCTCCCCTCTACAGTTCCCTGGTGTCTAGTGGTCCTCTCTCCCACCCTTACACAGTTTCCTGGTGTCTAGTGGTCCTCACTCCCCTATACAGTTTTCTGGTGTCTAGTGGTCCTCTTTCCCACCCTTACACAGTTTCCTGGTGTCTAGTGGTCCTCTCTCCCCTATACAGTTCCCTGGTGTCTAGTGGTCCTCTCTCCCACCCGTACACAGTTTCCTGGTGTCTAGTGGTCCTCTCTCACACCATTACACAGTTTCCTGGTGTCTAGTGGTCCTCTCTCCCCTATACAGTTCCCTGGAGTCTAGTGGTCCTCTCTCCCACCCTTACACAGTTTTCTGGTGTCTAGTGGTCCTCTCTCCCCTATACAGTTCCCTGGTGTCTAGTGGTCCTCTCTCCCACCCTTACACAGTTTCCTGGTGTCTAGTAGTCCTCTCTCCCACCATTAAACAGTTCCCTGGGGTCTAGTGGTCCTCTCTCCCACCCTTACACAGTTTCCTGGTGTCTAGTGGTCCTCTCTCCCACCCTTACACAGTTTCCTGGTGTCTAGTGGTCCTCTCTCCCCTCTACAGTTCCCTGGTGTCTAGTGGTCCTCTCTCCCACCCTTACAGTTTCCTGGTGTCTAGTGGTCCTCTCTCCCACCCTTACACAGTTTCCTGGTGTCTAGTGGTCCTCTTTCCCACCCTTACACAGTTTCCTGATGTCCAGTGGTCCTCTCTCCCCTATACAGTTCCCTGGTGTCTAGTGGCTCTCCTCCCTCCCCTATACAGTTCTCTGGTGTCTAGTGCTCCTCTCTCCCACCCTTACACAGTTTCCTGTTGTCTAGTGGTCCTCTCTCCCTTGTACAGTTCCCTGGTGTCTAGTGGTCCTCTCTCCCTTGTACAGTTCCCTGGTGTCTAGTGGTCCTCTCTCCCACCCTTACACAGTTTCCTGTTGTCTAGTGAACCCCTCCCTCCCCCTAAACAGTTCCCATGCGACTCCCAGGCCCGGCTTTACCTCACAGAAGCCTATAGGCACAGATGCCCTGGCACCTTAGACTCCGCCCCCATGAACCCACAAACCCCCACCAAACAGCACCACAGGTGTGCTGGCTGGCCCATTGGTCACATCTCTCTTAGTTCCCTTGCCCGTCATAGGTAGCTACATGTGTTCCATTAGTATTAGATATCCAGAGCTATCCTTGGGATTAGGTAGCTACAGGTGCCCCCAACTGAAGGGAGATCTGGTCAGTTGAATGCAGAGAGCCGGGTGAGTTACCTATCAAGGTCTGGGTGTAACGGGGTGTTGGGACGACGCACTTGTCATCCCTCGGCTGACCGGGGACGCGCCGCACAAGGTGAAGACTGCAGAGGAGATCGGGGCATAGGAACTGATATAAGGGGCCGGTTCACACTAGAGCAGATGCAAAACGGAAAGCGCATGCAACAAATTCCACGTTCGCTCCGCTTCCACTTGTCCGCTCCTGCATCGTTCATATCTGCCGGGACACATCGCCACTCACCTGTCCCGCTGCTTGGTCTGTTTATATTCAGGCCACAGGAGCATGGGGCTCTCCATAGGCCAATTCTCACTAGCAACAGGGAGAGTTTTCATTGGTCCGCTGTCTGACCTTTGATCCCAACCTTTTGTAAAAAGGGCGGGATCACCTGGATACTGAGAACAGCACTGTGTCCTCCTGGGTAGGGTTGCTATGTGTTTGCTGTATATATGCAATTCCTACACATAGATATGGTATTACCAGTGAACTGAGCACAATAGTATAATATTGAGCAGTCATGGACTAGTACACCGGAATATTATCACTAGTATGTTAGATATCGAGGAGTTAGTGTTTTCATTGGTACACAAATACAATACACAAATTTAAGGGTTACACAACTACATCCGCCATGAACCAATGAGAATTCTTCCTGCTACTGAGGATTCCCATTCAGGGGCGTAACTAGACATCACTGGGCCCATAGGCAAACGCAGGGGGGGATTACAGCTGCCCAGAATCCCCCCTCAGGCCAGGGCCGGTGCAGTGTCTGGGGACAGGCACCAGATGAGACACCAGAATATCTGCAGATATCCTACAGCTCACAGTGCTGCCCCCTTTCTTTCCCTGCTACAGTTGACTTTGGATGGAGCAGCAGAGTGTGTACAGAGCATGGAGCAGCTCTGGGGAACTTAGAGTCAAATATGAGCACAGCCCAGTGCCCTGCTGCGTGAATGCTTCACTTTCCCCTTCATTACCAATGTTGGCTGTCCTCATTATTATCTGTATCCAAACTGCTCCTGATCGATCCAGTTGTCAGTCGCTCGGACGGGAATTTGCATTATGTGTACCCAGCATGATGTCCTACCATATTATACTGTATTGTGTGTGGCTGAGGGAGACCTTTCAGGAATCCCCTCCCCCCCCTTGAAAATCCTGGGTTTGCCCCTGCCCCCGACCCCCCTCCCTTTCTGCACAGATAAACTGAGGACCAATGTGGTTTCCCCATGCAGATAAAAACCACTTAGACTTAAAGGAAACGTCAGGCAATCTATGCTACCCCCAGATCTACTTACCCGGGGCTTCCTCCAGCCCCTTGCAGCCGACAAGTCCCTCCCTGTTCCCAGTACATACATACACACACAGCCGTATTATTTTACTACATGAGAGCACATGCTATATGGAGGAACATCAATGACATGCTGAACATAAGATATAGTATTCACTGTAAATCTATACACAACAACAAATGACCTCAGTCTCACTCTCTACGTGTGCTTATGAAAATCACGTCGTGGGGAATTTTTGTATGCCACCAATAAAATTACTATTTTTCATAAGCACACGTAGAGAGTGAGGTCGTTTGTTGTTGTATATAGGTTGACTAAGGTAACCAAAGTCTCTCCTCCAAGTTGGAGTTGTGCAGAATTGGACACGATTGGCCACCTGATTTTTGGGAAGGTTTTGTTGTATTTACTGTAACTTTGGCCAAACATTCAGAATGTCACTGATTGATACTGTTATTATAGGATCTTGGACTCAGTATGAGACAACAAGTTCTCAATGAGGCAGCGACAGTCAGACATCAATCTTACCCACTGCACTGTGTCTGTAATCAGACACCATAAGGTCACTAGCCTGCATGTGATAAGAATCTAGGAATCTCTTCTGAGGGATTGCTTGAATAAGGGACAGTCTACAACTTTTTTTTAACCTGTGACTCCTTGGTTTGTAAGGTTGTACATGAAGTCATCAGAAATTTGCTGCAGTGTGAGACAGATGTTTTTTACGAACCCTAGAGAGCAGGGACAGTGTACAAATTCCAAAGTGTGTATGATTCCTTATCTGTGTGGTGGACACATGCAGTCAATGTAACAATAGTACGAAAGCAGAATACGTTTTCTCTCCATGCCCTTAGTTGTCAGTCTCTCAAACCTCCCCCCCACGGGTCCCCTGTGGCTTCTGGGCCCCCCTGCGGAGGCATCCCTTGCAGGGGCTATTGTTATGCTCCTGTTCCCATTGGTCTTTTGCACCCCATGGAGCTTCCCATGCTTCTGCCGCCCACTGGGCTGTGTAGGAGGGACCAAATGGCAATTGGCGATGGGACATGTAAGTTTTACGTCAGGGCGGCTATCGAAATAAGCGAAGCAGACACGACAACTAGCCTAGTGTGAACGAACAGTGTCCTTGCTCATAGCCTTTCCAGTCCAGGAAAATGTGCCAACTTCAGACTCTACGTTACGCTTGCGTGGTGCAGCAAGCGGATCCAGTTTTTTTAATAAGTAGAGGCGGATCCTGTTTTTAACAGAGTTTGAAAAATGTCCCAATTGGGTACTTTTTTTTCTGCAAGTGTGAACCGGCCCTTCCAGCAGGCCTCACACTAGGTCTATATTCTTGTGTTAGATGGGGGATGTGGTCATATTTCTGGCACAGGGCTCAGGAGCTCCATTTTTTTGGTTTGTGGTTTTGGGTGTTGCTGTTGTAAAATATTTGCAGTCATTTCGGCTTGTCGTGGTATCGCTGTTCCTCTGATAAGCTGGGTGGAGCGGTGTTACGTATACATGAGACAGGACTGGGGCTCACTAACCTCTTCCCAGCCGGGAAAACCTCGTGTGCGACGTCCCTATATTATACGCAGTCAGTGTCTTAGCTCACAATGCACCAGACGCTTCCTTAGCAAAAGCAAATTAAGCTGTTCACTAAACAAACACAAATAAGCAGGAGAACGCCTATATATTGTGATCTGGGATTTACTAAACAATCGGATCTGCACGCACATGGGAACATGCGAGCTGCCCGCTATAGGAAATAGGGAATGCACACAAAGTGATTGCTAACCAGGGGACATGTTTGTCAGGGAAATGTTTATAAAGCCTGAGGGAACGTGATTGCAATGTTAAAAATCACTAATCGCAAAAATGTACAGTCAAAAATACGCGTTTACCGTGAAGAATCGCTGCCGCAAAACTCTAGCCATAAGGCGAGGGGGGGTTCTTGCCCCCCTCCTTGCCACTGTCCCCACTGCCCCTCCTTCTTACGCTGCTTCCCCTTCCTGGGGCAACTATACTAGCTTCACTGGGGGCAACTATACTAGCTATACTGGGGCAACTATATTAGCTACACAGGGGGCAACTATACTAGCTACACTGGGGGCAACTATACTAGCTACACTGGGGGCAACTATACTAGCTACACTGGGGGCAACTATACTAGTTATACTGGGGGCAACTATACTAGCTACACTGGGGGCAACTATACTAGCTATACTGGGGCAACTATACTAGCTATACTGGGGCAACTATACTAGCTATACTGGGGCAACTATATTAGCTACACTGGGGGCAACTATACTAGCTACACTGGGGGCAACTATACTAGCTACACTGGGGGCAACTATACTAGCTATACTGGGGCAACTATATTAGCTACACTGGGGGCAACTATATTAGCTACACTGAGGGCAACTATACTAGATACACTGGGGGCAACTATACCAGCTATACTGGGGCAACTATATTAGCTACACTGGGGGCAACTATACTAGCTACACTGGGGGCAACTATGCCAGCTACACTGGGGGCAACTATACTAGCTACACTGGGGGCAACTATACTAGCCATACTGGGGGCAACTATACTAGCTATACTGGGGGCAACTAACTAGCTATATAAGAGGCAACTACATACCTCCCAACTTTTTGAAATGAGAAAGAGGGACACTTAAGCCATGCCCCTGCCACACCCCTGATCACGCCCCATCACACTCCTAGTCACGCATACCATAAAAATTTCATAAGAAAAATATGTTGTTTTATAATTCAAACCACACTGGTCCTCTCTATCCTGGTTCATTTTCCTTCATATTAATTATTACATTTTAAAATCAGTAATAAATTATTTTATTGATATACGCTCCTGGTGCCATCAGCGGCCAGTAGTGTTGGGCGAACACCTGGATGTTCGGGTTCGGGCCGAACAGGCCGAACATGGGCCAGATGTTCGGCATGTTCGGCCCGAACGCCGAACTCAATGGAAGTCAATGGGACCCCCGAACATGGGGGCCCTATGGGGTCGCAGGCATAAGGGGGGAGCATGCCCCGGTCGCGGGGGGGGTCAGAAATTCCCCCCACCCCCTCCGCTAGCGCTCCCCCCTCTGCCCGCTTCCCCATAAAAAAAGTTATAGTACCTGGTGCCTGGTGGCTGGCAGTGGAGTGAGGAGGAGGAGGAGGAGTCCGAGTAGCAGAGTGGCGTTGAGGCCGGGCAGCGGGCGGTTCAGCGCTAGTACCCTTGTGGTACTTCCGCCCTTTCTCTGACCTCACGTCCTCTGCATACGAGGGTACGCATCACGCGTACCCTCGTATGCGTCATCACGCAGAGGACGTGAGGTCAGAGAAAGGGCGGAAGTACCACAAGGTACTAGCGCTGAACCGCCCGAACCGCCCGCTGCCCGGCCTCAACGCCACTCTGCTACTCGGACTCCTCCTCCTCCTCCTCACTCCACTGCCAGCCACCAGGCACCAGGTACTATAACTTTTTTTATGGGGAAGCGGGCAGAGGGGGGAGCGCTAGCGGAGGGGGTGGGGGGAATTTCCGACCCCCCCCGCGACCGGGGCATGCTCCCCCCTTATGCCTGCGACCCCATAGGGGGGCAGTATTCGGCCGAACAGGGCCCTGTTCGGCCGAACAGGGGCCCTGTTCGGCCATGTTCGGCCATGCATTCAACAGTTCGGGCGAACCCCGAACAGTTTGGCCGAACACCACCAGGTGTTCGGCCGAACTCGAACATCACCCGAACAGGGTGATGTTCTGCAGAACCCGAACAGTGGCGAACACTGTTCGCCCAACACTAGCGGCCAGGCGCAGTGGTTTTCAGACTTTAACGTCTGAAATTCCAGAAGTGAACCGGAGGCGGGGCCGGAGCATCGGTGAGTGGCTGCGCCAACACAGGATGTCTGCGGGGGACCGTTAGAAGCCCTGGGTAAGTTCAACTCATTTTCCCCCAACCCCCCTACAGTATCCCTTTAAATATCTGTTCAATTCAAGAATAGCAAACAAGTCTGACTGTTACAATTCAAAAATCTGACCAATGTACCACACACCTATGTTCAATTTTTCACCATGAATAAAATAGTTGAAATCATGGATAAAATAATGGAAAGCTCAGAAAAAAATGATTGGAACTGTAAGTCAAGTAATTGGCAATCCCTCGCACACACCATACAATTCCTGATAAAGTTGGTCTGAAATCGGATTTATCAATCGAAAAAAAAAAAAAATCTCTCAATGTCTTAAAATTATCGAATTGATGAAGAAATGGATCTTTTAATTGTATGTTGTGTGACCACCTTAAATCTTCTTTTTTCATCTGTGCTTTTCTTGCTCAATATTTGTATTTCCTACTTCCCTCGTCATCTTTGTTCTACTTTCCTTCCTTCAGTTTGCTAGTATCATTGCAGAATTGCACATAGCATTTCAGTTTTGCCAATCCTAAAATAATGACTATAATACAGTCTTATCACACAGAGGATCTCACACTCTAATCCCTACCTTAGTCCATTGTGGTTTTGGGCCAATTTTTTAGGGGGAAGCCAAATTAATTTATCTAAATTGTTTTTGCATGTGGGAGGAAAACCGAACACCCGGAGGAAACTCACACAGACATGGGGAGAACATACAAGCTGCTTGCAGATAGTGCCTTGGCTGGGATTTGAACCAGGGACCAAGCGCTGCATGGCGAGAGCACTGTACACTATGCTTTGATGCTGCTTATGACTAATAAATCAGCTTCTCCTTTCTGCATTTAAGGCCCGACACCTTATTCCATCCTCAGTGCTTCCAGCTATTTCCATAGTTATGGCTTATCAAAGGTCTTCCCCAACATATGACCCTGAACCCTGAAGAATGCAAATAGGGATAAGACTGACTGTAGCACAGACACCCCTTCCCCCCACATAACCCCCACAATGCAATGCTGATGCTCCGGAATAGGTAAACATCCAGGCCCATATGCAATTCGTTTTTTTTTCTCCTGAGATTTCTTCTAGGTGATATTTTTAAACTTTTAAACAAAATACCTTTTAAACCCCCAGCAAGCAAGAAAATACTCAAAATTATTACTCCCTTACCTAATTTTTTGGTACTTTTTCAATTGCAGAGTGCCGAAAAGTTAACTTAATAGGAAATGAAAAATTATCTCCAAGGAGTAAAATCAGGAGAAAAAATTATTTGCATATGGCCCTTTGTATTTTATCTTTCAGTGCACTTTATTGCTTTGTTAGGGCACAGAAACTGAACGCAGAAAAGATGAGCAGACAGGAGTGTGGAATATATGCCTGTGTACGTGTGAAGTAGAACATTAACCTTCCTGGCGGTTGATTTTTTTGTGCCAAATTGGCAGAAATGTTTTTTGTTTTTTTGTTTTTTTTTTTTAATTTTTTTTTTTTTGTTTCATGTAAAGCTACCAGAGTGGTAGCTACATGAAACATCACTAGAGGGCGCATGTGTCCCTCTAGTGCAGGGGTCTGCAACCTTTAAGAATCAAAGAGCCACTTGGACCCGTTTCCGAAAAGAGAATAAAAACTGGGAGCCGCAAAGCCATTATAAAACAGATATGACCCCAATACGCACAAATCGTTAGCAGATATGTCCCCAATACGCACAAATCGTTAGCAGATATGTCCCCAATACGCACAAATCGTTAGCAGATATGTCCCCAATATGCACAAATCGTTAGCAGATATGTCCCCAATATGCAGATATGACCCCAATATGCACAAATTAGCAGATATGACCCCAAAATGCAGATATGACCCCAATATGCACAAATCGTTAGCAGATATGACCCCAATATGCACAAATCGTTAGCAGATATGACCCCAATATGCACAAATCGTTAGCAGATATGACCCCAATATGCAGATATGACCCCAATATGCACAAATCGTTAGCAGATATGTCCCCAATATGCAGATATGACCCCAGTATGCACAAATCGTTAGCAGATATGTCCCCAATACGCACAAATCGTTAGCAGATATGTCCCCAATATGCACAAATCGTTAGCAGATATGTCCCCAATATGCACAAATCGTTAGCAGATATGTCCCCAATATGCACAAATCGTTAGCAGATATGTCCCCAATACGCACAAATCGTTAGCAGATATGTCCCCAATACGCACAAATCGTTAGCAGATATGTCCCCAATACGCACAAATCGTTAGCAGATATGTCCCCAATACGCACAAATCGTTAGCAGATATGTCCCCAATATGCACAAATCGTTAGCAGATATGACCCCAATATGCACAAATCGTTAGCAGATATGTCCCCAATACGCACAAATCGTTAGCAGATATGTCCCCAATATGCACAAATCGTTAGCAGATATGTCCACAATATGCACAAATCGTTAGCAGATATGACCCCAATATGCACAAATCGTTAGATATGACCCCAATATGCACAAATCGTTAGCAGATATGACCCCAATATGCAGATATGACCCCAATATGCACAAATTAGCAGATATGACCCCAAAATGCAGATATGACCCCAATATGCACAAATCGTTAGCAGATATGACCCCAATATGCACAAATCGTTAGCAGATATGACCCCAATATGCACAAATCGTTAGCAGATATGACCCCAATATGCAGATATGACCCCAATATGCACAAATCGTTAGCAGATATGTCCCCAATATGCAGATATGACCCCAGTATGCACAAATCGTTAGCAGATATGTCCCCAATACGCACAAATCGTTAGCAGATATGTCCCCAATACGCACAAATCGTTAGCAGATATGTCCCCAATATGCACAAATCGTTAGCAGATATGACCCCAATATGCACAAATCGTTAGCAGATATGTCCCCAATACGCACAAATCGTTAGCAGATATGTCCCCAATATGCACAAATCGTTAGCAGATATGTCCACAATATGCACAAATCGTTAGCAGATATGACCCCAATATGCACAAATCGTTAGCAGCTATGACCCCAATATGCACAAATCGTTAGCAGATATGACCCCAATTTGCAGATATGACCCCAATATGCACAAATCGTTAGCGGATATGACCCCAATATGCAGATATGACCCCAATATGCACAAATCGTTAGCAGATATGACCCCAATATGCACAAATCCTTCAGCAGATCTGAAAAGAAAAACCCATTTACTCACCTAGTCAGAAGTACTCCTGTCACGATCTCCGGTCCCGACCTCCTTGTGGCGCGCAACTCCCTCGGCTCCTCTTCCTTCCTTCCCGACGTCACGTCCTGCCTGCACTACACTGCAGGGCTACGGGAAAATGGCCGCCCGAAGCCCTGCACTGGTCCGGCAGCCTCTCTGATAGGCTGCCGGCCAGCTGGCAGCACACGTCACACGCGCACATGTAACAAGTGCGCCGCAGCCACTGACACTCACTACCGGTGTAGTGTCAGAATGGGCAGCCCTGCAGCACCGGAGCCGCGACTGAGCCGCGGTCTAGGAGCCGCGGCAAAAGTGAAAAAGAGCCGCTTGCGGCTCCGGAGCCGCGGGTTGCCGACCCCTGCTCTAGTGCGATAGTCGCCGGCATCTATAGCAAACGGGAACGCATATGTAACGCGCTCCCCTGTTTGGCTTCTCCTGTCGCCATGGCGACGATCGGAATGACGTCATGGACGTCAGCCGACGTCCTGACGTCAGACGCCTCCGATCCAGCCCATAGCGCTGCCCGGAACTCATTGGTCCGGGCAGCGCAGGGCTCTGGCGGGGGGGGCCCTCTTCTGCCGCTGCGTGCGATCGCTGCAGAGCGGCGGCGATCAAGCTGTGCGCGTGGCTAGCAAAGTGCTAGCTGCGCGCACAGCACTTTAAATGGAGCGAATCGCCCCACCAGGGGCTGAGATATCTTCCTGCGCGGCATAGCCCGAGCTCAGCTCGGGCTTACCGCCAGGAAGGTTAAACTGAAATGTGTAGTGAGTTACTATATTCACTTTTTCTCCTGAGTTTCATCCTAGACCCAGGAGATCATTTTTTCATCTTCTTTTTAAAATAACTTTAACACTCAGCAGCTGAAAAAGTACCAAAAAGGTAGATGACAAAGTACTATTAAAAATTATTTTGAGTATCTTTTTGCTGGGAGAAAACATTTTATTTGCACGGTGTGAAAATACCACCCAGGAGAAATATGTAATTGCGTATGAGCCAATGAGTGTAGATATGAGTGTTCTGCATACGCAGATAGGCACCCAGTATAACACGTTAGAACTCTTTACTGAAGAAACTGTGCAGAGATATCATCATACACCACCATCAGGAAATGCAGCTTACATAGAACAGAGAAGAACATATAGAATACAGGAAATCACAATACCATAGAGATCCTCACCGCACTTTACAGACAGTGACCTCTTGTGGTTGCTTTACTATACTGCAGTTTAACCTCTTGTCCTCCCCCGGGACGAGTATCTGCGTCCCTGCAAAATCCCCCTTCACCTCGCAGGGAGGTAGGAGTAAGTCCCTTGCCGGCGTGCACTCCCGCTCGCTCCCGCGCTTGTTCTCGATCGTTAGCGGGGAGTTCAATGAATGGGAACGCAGTTCCCAATCATTGATCCAAGTCCCTGTGTAAATGATTGCCAACATCAATGAGATGCCACGTCACTCACAAAAGCCGATACTGACACATCCACGCATTACTTACTGTTTGCGTATTAATAGTACACACAGGAAAGATATGTGCGAGGACATCTTGTGGCCAAATAGTAAAATTACACCTACTCACACATTTTTTAATAAACAGACCTTTAGTTACATTTAAGATTAACGCCTTACCTCCCACACTCCCCAATAGTTACTCAAATAAAATTTTTGTAAAAAAATAAATACAATAAAAAAAAATACATAAATAGTTATCTTAGGGACTAAACTTTTTTGATATGTTTGTCAAGAGGGTATATTACTGCTCTTTTAAAATTATGGGCTTGTAATTAGTGATGGACGCAAAACTGAAAAAATGCACCTTTATTGCCAAATAAAATATTGGCGCCATACATTGTACTAGGGAAATATTTTAAACGTTGCAATACCCGGGACAAATGGGCAAATAAAATGTGTGGCTTTTATCCACAGTAGAATGTTTTATTTTAAAACTATAATGGCCGAAAACCGAGAAATAATAAAAAATAATTCTCAGCAAAAAGTACCACTCAAAGAAAGCCCAAATTGGTGCCAATGTATAGATCATTTCAGTGTGATAAGTACTGATAAAATGATTGGCAGATGAATGGACGCAGGGATGAAAGGTGAAAATTGCTCTGGTTTTTAAGGGGAAAAACCCTTGGAGTTGAAGTGGTTAAAGTAACCGTGTTGATACTACCAACAGGATAGATGAAGTAGAATAGAGGAGATGTCAGGAGGGGGAGGTGTTGGCGTTAGGGGGATAGTGGGGTGGTAAGGGGCTCCCATCTGGGGATTATGGGACACTTTGCAGCCTCCAGATCACATGATGAGGGTTACATACTAATCGCTGAACCTGTCACTTCAGGAAACAGGACTAAACGTACAGCTCAGCAATATGTCACCTGACATAATCCTCAGGGCAATAGGTGTGTACCTTGAGCCATTACAGGATTGCTACTATGTAAGCCCGGAGCTCTCCTATGTAAACTGAGGGCCTTACTAGCAGATAGAACAGAGGCACCAGAAATGATAATATACAAAAAATTATAATACACACTAAAAGCAGTTTATAAATGGGAGGTAGTGGTGGACTTGCCTCCCCACTGATGACTCGAAATGTCAGATTCAGGTAGAAAAACTTGATTGAACATTTCACAATGCGACACGTTTCGCATGTATTTCCCGCTTCATCAGGCAGTATAAACGAGTAACCGTTTTTCTATTGTCTGTAAGTTGTGTCCAGTCTTGGTGGAGGGGTGCCTCCCCTTTCTTCTTAACTACAGAGAGCGAATTCTTAACCTGAGGGGGGAGGGAAAGGTCTAGCCTCCCCACCTGCCTGTACAGCAGTTGCCTTAGTGGTGACCCAGCTTTGTGAGTATTACACACAAAGAATTTCCTATCAACATAAATCATAACATACACCACTATTGTGGGCTGTCGATTTCCCCTTTTTGTCTACACATGGGGGCCCTACTAGGTAAACTAGCGGCCAGGCACGGTCTGCACATGATGCCAAGTGAGGCGACTTCCTCAGGTGGCAGAAGTCTGGGTGCAGCACCAGGCAAAAACAGGAAGTGAAATAAATTTGCCTGACCAACTTATACTGGGGGAAACTGTACCTGGCTACCTACCTATACTGGGGGCAACTGTACCTAGCCAACTTATACTGGGGACAACTGTACCTGGCCAACCTATACTGGGGGCAACTGTACCTAGCCAACCTATACTGGGGGCAACTGTACCTAGCCAACCTATACTGGGGGCAACTGTACCTGGCCAACCTATACTGGGGCAACTGTACCTGGCCAACCTATACTGGGGGCAACTGTACTTAGCCAACCTATACTGGGGGCAACTGTACCTGGCCAACCTGTACTGGGGGCAACTGTACCTAGCCAACCTATACTGGGGGCAACTGTACCTGGCCAACCTATACTGGGGCAACTGTACCTGGCCAACCTATACTGGGGGCAACTGTACTTAGCCAACCTATACTGGGGGCAACTGTACCTGGCCAACCTATACTGGGGCAACTGTACCTGGCTACCTACCTATACTGGGGGCAACTGTACCTGGCCAACCTATACTGGGGCAACTGTACCTGGCTACCTACCTATACTGGGGGCAACTGTACCTAGCCAACCTATACTGGGGGCAACTGTACTTAGCCAACCTATACTGGGGGCAACTGTACCTGGCCAACCTATACTGGGGGCAACTGTACCCAGCCAACCTATACTGGGGACAACTGTACCTGGCCAACCTATACTGGGGCAACTTTACCTGGCTACCTACCTATACTGGGGGCAACTGTACCTAGCCAACCTATACTGGGGCAACTGTACCTGGCCAACCTATACTGGGGGCAACTGTACCTAGCTATCAATACTGGGGGCACCTATAACTGGCTGCCTACCTATATAGTATGGGCCCCTACTATGTAATGTGGGGGCTCTGAAAACTGTAAAACAGACTGGGGGGAAGGGGGAGCTGATATCTAAAACAAGGACACTGATATACCGCGGGACTCTGATACACAGGCTGGTGTATAAATTGCTGATTCTCCTCAGTGATTGGACGGTTTGAGTGAACACAGGCTGGCGGCAACCATTAATTTTCCGCTAGTAAATCACCCCCTAGGACTCTGTAGTATCTGCAGAGATAAAGGCCGAGCGCTGTGACATTATCAGCGCTGTAAATGGTGTCATTGTCACGGCTGTCACTTCATATGCAGTGGGTGGAGGTGGCGGACTCTGTCCCGGGTCCAGGAGAGGCATTCCACATATTTACATCTTATATCCTCATTCCTGTCTGATTACACCCACTGAGCTGGGAGTGGAATAAATATGACTGTCAGCTCCCTGGAAAAGAGGAGTGGGGGGATTATACATGTTCCTGGGTTAATTAAACTGTGAGCTCCTCTAAAGACAGTCAGTGACATGACTATGTACTCTGTAATGTGCTGCAGGAGATGTCAGTGCTATATAAATACATAATAACAATATGGTAGGACATTACACTATGACTATGGTAGGATTAGATTGTGAGCTCCTCTGAGGACAGTCAGTGACATGACTATGTACTCTGTAAAGTGCTGCAGGAGATGTCAGTGCTATATAAATACATAATAATAATATGGTAGGACATTAGACTATGACTATGGTAGGATTAGAGTGTGAGCTCCTCTGAGGACAGTCAGTGACATGACTATGTACTCTGTACAGTGCTGCAGACCTAAGAGGTGGACAGATCAGCAGGGACAGAGGGACAGAGGGATTTAGCTCCAGAAGAGTGATACTTGAAATATAGAGTCAGACCCTGCTTCACATTCAATAGAAAACTTTATTCAAAAAAAGAAGAGTGACACTTGGGAGCTGTGATGTGTCTATACTGTACTCTGTACAGCGCCACAAAAGACGACGGTGATATACAAAAACAAAACATTGGTAATATTTGCTTTATCTTAACAAGTAATCCTGGAAGTTTAGGTAAACTTTACACCAGGAGTTCCCAAAGGGTTAAATGGCAGAGAGTTTTGTCCCTCCCCCTCCCCCCTGGACCAGACTTGCTACATTGTGTCCTGTGGGTGAATTCTAATGTTTCCCATTCCCGCAAGAAAGGAGAGTCTGGGCATCATGGCCTCTCTGGCGCACAAGGGGTTAAGGCAATAAAGATGCAAAGCTGGAAAAGAGAGAAACAACATCCAGGCTGGAAATTTCCCAGAGATAATCTGACACTCAGAGCTGCTGTGCTTGGCTGAAATAAAGTTCATTGAAGAAGAAAAAAAAAAAAGAAGAAAAAGAGAGAGAGGTTCTCCTCCTACTCCTCCACCACCTCCTCCTCCTCTTTGCTTGCAGAGCAGAGAACCAGACACAGCGGAGAGAGGACTAACTCAGCATCACCCTCATCATCATCATCCTCATCCTCCTCCTCATCCTCATCACACCAAGGCAACCCTAGCATCTCCATCAGTCTACTGGGCCAACCAACCAGCCATCCATCCACCCAGCCAACCAACCAGCCAGCCATCCCACCATCCAGCATGGTCATCAGAGTCTACATCGCCAGCTCGTCCGGCTCTACCTCGGTGAGTACCGCATACAGCCCCCCTACCCCGATCTCCCACATTAGCGACAATCACCGGAGGACGGGGGTCACCGGAGAGAGAGAAGCGAAGCGATGTCCGCTGCAAGCGTCCAATCACGGCCAGAGAAGTTCTTGTTTAATCAGATCTCCCTATTGGATGCTTGGTCTGAATACGGCCCCTCTTGATCGCACGTCTGCTGCAGTGACCCCCCCCTCAGACGGTATTAAGGAGCCCATTGATGATGCAATCTTGATTGTACAATCTTACCACTTCTATATAATATGAGGGACTGCCTTAAAGTTAACGTTTGAGGTTAGGAAATGAAATAGGGAGGCCTCAGGGTCCTCAGGGCTTCTCTCGACTATCTCCTCATCACCGTTCCAGCTCTGAGACCCTTGATGGCGCATAGCCGTACTGGGACCGTACAGTAGCATGGACACGCTGAGCCTGATCAGGTCTGTGCTGCTGCGCATGCACGAGCCATCCACAACGGCTGTCAATGCTGAGCCCCGTTGGGTCTGTTCTGCTGCGCATGCACGAGCCATCCACAATGGTTGTCAATACTGACCCCGATCAGGTCTGTGCTGCTGCGCATGCATGAGCCATCCACAACGGCTGTCAATGCTGAGCCTGATCAGGTCTGTGCTGCTGCGCATGCACGAGCCATCCACAACGGCTGTCAATGCTGAGCCCTGTTGGGTCTGTTCTGCTGCGCATGCACGAGCCATCCACAATGGTTGTCAATACTGACCCCGATCAGGTCTGTGCTGCTGCGCATGCATGAGCCATCCACAACGGCTGTCAATGCTGAGCCTGATCAGGTCTGTGCTGCTGCGCATGCACGAGCCATCAACAACGGCTGTCAATGCTGAGCCCCATTGGGTCTGTTCAGCTGCGCATGCACGAGCCATCCACAATGGTTGTCAATACTGACCCCGATCAGGTCTGTGCTGCTGCGCATGCATGAGCCATCCACAACCGCTGTCAATGCTGAGCCCCATTGGGTCTGTTCAGCTGCGCATGCACGAGCCATCCACAATGGTTGTCAATACTGACCCCGATCAGGTCTGTGCTGCTGCGCATGCATGAACCATCCACAACCGCTGTCAATACTGACCCCGATCAGGTCTGTGCTGCTGCGCATGCACGAGCCATCAACAACGGCTGTCAATGCTGAGCCCCATTGGGTCTGTTCAGCTGCGCATGCACGAGCCATCCACAATGGTTGTCAATACTGACCCCGATCAGGTCTGTGCTGCTGCGCATGCATGAGCCATCCACAACCGCTGTCAATGCTGAGCCTGATCAGGTCTGTGCTGCTGCGCATGCATGAGCCATCCACAACGGCTGTCAATGCTGAGCCTGATCAGGTCTGTGCTGCTGCGCATGCACGAGCCATCAACAACGGCTGTCAATGCTGAGCCCCATTGGGTCTGTTCAGCTGCGCATGCACGAGCCATCCACAATGGTTGTCAATACTGACCCCGATCAGGTCTGTGCTGCTGCGCATGCATGAGCCATCCACAACCGCTGTCAATGCTGAGCCTGATCAGGTCTGTGCTGCTGCGCATGCACGAGCCATCAACAACGGCTGTCAATGCTGAGCCCCATTGGGTCTGTTCAGCTGCTCATGCACGAGCCATCCACAATGGCTGCCAATGCTGAGCCCCATCAGGTCTGTGCTGCGGTGCATGCACGAGCCATCCACAACGGCTATCAATGCTGAGCCCGATCAGATCTGTGCTTACTGCACATGCACGAGCCATCCACAACCGCTGTCAATGCTGAGCCCCATCGGGTCTGTGCTGCTGCGCATGCACGAGCCATCAACAACGGCTATCAATGCTGAGCCCCATCAGGTCTGTGCTGCTGCGCATGCACGAGCCATCCACAATGGCTGCCAATGCTGAGCCTGATCAGGTCTGTGCTGCGGTGCATGCACGAGCCATCCACAACGGCTGTCCATGGGTTTGCAGAGGGGACGGCGCTGGAACAGGCCGGTGGAGGAGGATGGTGGAAGCCTCTGGATCAGGTTCTCTCTATTAAAGGACAACTGTAGCGAGAGGGATGTACATCTGCAGGTCAGAGGCAGCGTGGGATTGGACAGATCCAGTGCTGTTGTTGCCAATTTGGATTGCATCCAGTTTAATTTGCATTGAAATTGTAACAAAACTTGCGTGGACTATTGCCAAGTAACCTGATGCTCCCAGGTTGTGATTCTGTAATCCGTCCTATCTGATAGAACTTTCCAGTCTGATAGAGTTTTGAAACGATTGGTTTTACAGAGGTATCGATTGTTTTTTATTTGTGGAATGGAAAGAAATGAAGATCCAACTGTGACTGTTGCTTTGCATTTATTTCTATAGCACTTTACACAGTACATAGTCATGTCACTGACTGTCCTCAGAGGAGCTCACAATCTAATCCTTCCATAGTGAGGGCCTGTTTCCACTACACGCAGATTCTGCATGCAGAAAATTGACTCCAATGAATGCCTATGGGAAATCTGCATCAGAAAAATCGCGTTCAGTGGAAACAGGCCCATAGACATTCATTTGGAGTCAGTTTTCTGCATGCAGAATCTGCGTGTAGTGGAAACAGGCCCTCATAGTCTAATGTCCTACCATGTTATTATTATTATGTATTTATATAGCACTGACATCTTCTGCAGCACTTTGCAGAGTACATACTCATGTCACTGACTGTCCTCAGAGGGGCTCACCATCTAATTTATCTTCTGTAGTTTAAAATCAATTTAGGGGAACCTAATTAACCTACCAGGATATTATTGGGATATGGGGAGAAAAAAAACCAAAGGGAACCTATGCGCAGGGATAGTATACAAACTATCAAACCACAAACGAATGTCCTACCATAGTATTATTATTATGTATCTATAAAGCACTGACATCTCCTGCAGCACTTTACAGAGTACATTGTCATGTCACTGACTGTCCTCAGAGGAGCTCCCAATCTAATCCTACTATAGTCATAGCCTAATGTTCTACCATATTATTATTATGTATTTATATAACACTGACATCTTCTGTAGCACATTACAGAGTACATAGTCATGTCACTGACTGTCCTCAGAGGAGCTCACAATATAATCCTACCATAGTCATAGTGTAATGTCCTATCATATTATTATTATGTATTTATATAGCACTGACATCTCCTGCAGCACATTACAGAGTACATAGTCATGTCACTGATTGTCCTCAGAGGAGCTCACAATCTAATCCTACCATAGTCATAGTCTAATGCCCTACCATATTATTATTCTTTTATAGCACTGACATCTTCTGCAGCACATTACAGTGTACATAGTCATGTCACTAACTGTCCTCAGAGGAGCTCACAATCTAATCCTACCATAGTCATAGTCTGATGTCCTACCATATTATTATTATGTATTTATATAGCACTGACATCTTCTGCAGCACATTACAGAGTACATAGTCACGTCACTGACTGTCCTCAGAGGAGCTCACAATCTAATCCTACCATAGTCATAGTCTAATGTCCTCCCATATTATTATTATGTATTTATATAGCACTGACATCTTCTGTAGCACATTACAGAGTACATAGTCATGTCACTGACTGTCCTCAGAGGAGCTCACAATCTAATCCTACCATAGTCATAGTCTAATGTCCTCCCATATTATTATTATGTATTTATATAGCACTGACATCTTCTGTAGCACATTACAGAGTACATAGTCATGTCACTGACTGTCCTCAGAGGAGCTCACAATCTAATCCTACCATAGTCATAGTCTAATGTCCTCCCATATTATTATTATTATGTATTTATATAGCACTGACATCACCTGCAGCACATTACAGAGTACATTGTCATGTCACTGACTGTCCTCAGAGGAGCTCACAATATAATCCTACCATAGTCATAGTCTAATGTCCTCCCATATTATTATTATGTATTTATATAGCACTGACATCTTCTGCAGCACTGTACAGAGTACATAGTCATGTCACTGACTGTCCTCAGAGGAGCTCACAATATAATCCTACCATAGTCGTAGTGTAATGTCCTACCATATTATTATTATGTATTTATATAGCACTGACATCTTCTGCAGCACATTACAGAGTACATAGTCATGTCACTGACTGCCCTCAGAGGAGCTCACAATCTAATCCTACCATAGTCATAGTGTAATGTCCTACCATATTATTATTATTATGTATGTATATAGCACTGACATCTTCTGCAGCACATTACAGAGTACATAGGCATGTCACTGACTGTCCTCAGAGGGACTCACACTCTAATTTATCTTCTGTAGTTTAAAATCAATTTAGGGGAACCTAATTAACCTACCAGGATATTATTAGGATGTGGGGAGAAAAACCCCAAAGGGAACCTATCAGGGCTGTGGAGTTGGAGTCGGAGTCTGAGTCGAGGCAATTTTGGGCACCCGGAGTCGGAGTTGGAGTCGTGGTTTCAGAAACAGAGGAGTTAGAGTCGGAGTCGTATGATTTTTGTACAAAATCCACAGCCATGTTAAGTATTAGACTAAGGAGTCGGAGTCGAGGAGTCGGAGTCTGAGCAATTTTGGGTACCCGGAGTCGGAGTCGTGGTTTCAGAAACTGAGGAGTTGGAGTCGGAAGATTTTTGTACCGACTCCACAGCCCTGGAACCTATGCACAGGGATAGTATACAAACTCCATGCAGTCGGGGCCCAGGCTGGATTGTGAACCTGGTTCTCCAGTGCTGCACAGTAGGATTTCCAGCCACTTAGCAGCCATATGAGCCTCCCCTCCCCGCTGGTATCACGCTCTGATTGTTTGTCTTGAGTTTGGAATCTACATGTCATTCAGTTATTGAAATATGCTGGCATTTTGTACTGATGCTATTTTTATATCTACTAAGGTGATTGCGTCATGCAATCCTATGAATACAGCGGTAAACGCCTTTCTCCAATATACAGCCAGCTCCGGCCGCTCAGACGTCTGGTAGCGGTTGTTGGGAGCCAATTCCCAGCAGAGGTGGCATGCCCTTACTAATGTGCTGTCTCTATTATTGCAGCAGGCAGAGCACTAGCCCTGTATTGGCAGTGCCAGGCCTGAAGGGGGGCCATGCTGCTTACGCCATTTCACCTTCCTTGTATGTCGCTCATAGTGCAGATGTTTGGAGTGAGCTTGGCTGGGCTGGTCTCTGAGATCTCCCCTGGGCGCTGTTCAGAGATTGGCCGGAAATAGCAGCCTTGTGTGAGCAGCTGTCCATATGTGTATAGAGAGCGCATAGAGAAATCATTGGTAGGGCTGAGGCCCACTGGGATTGCTCCTTGGCATGTAATTCAGGACTGTGGAGTCGGTACAGAAATCTTCCGACTCCTCAGTTTATGAAACCACCCAGGGCCGGATTTACATCACAGGAGCCTGTAGGCACAGATGTCCTGGCACCCTAGACTCCGCCCTCCATGTACCTACAAACCCCCACCGAACCCCAAATGTGCTGGTTGTCCCAGCTGTCACTTCTCCCTTACCCATTATAGGTTGCTACAGGTGCCCCTTAGCAAAGGATAGCCAGCAGTACCCTTAGTATTAACTTGCTCCTGACTGAAGGGAGATCTCGCCAGTGGAATGCTGAGAGCAGGGTGCGTAACCTCTCTCATCAGGACTCTGCATAGGGAAGGAGGGAGGGAGGTGCCGGGGGGAGGGGAGTGAGCCGCCTTTCCTTCATCGGCCGCCTGTAGGCACGTGCCCAAAATCTCTCCAACTCCTTAGGCCGCTTTCACACTGCGTATTGGCAGTAGTATAGTGTGGTCCGGGGACCGCACTGCCGAAAACAGGCCTTCGAGGATTACCGCGTTAGTATATGGTAATCCCCGTCTGGCAGCCGGCCAAACAGGAAGTGACGCTCACTTCCTGTGGCCAATTGCTAAAATCACTTCCACGCATGCGCAATGTGCTAAACTTGCGGCGGTCATTCTAAAAAACACGCATCGCCATAGACTTACATGACTTCCAGGTCACCGCAGGAGGCGCATGGTAATGTAGTTATGCGCTCGCGTTAGATTAGGGTCTTCGGGTGCATCGCGTGTAGTGTGATATGGCCCATAAACTATTATTGCCCTAGCGTTAGGCTGCGGTAAAATACCGCACCAGTGTGAATTGGCATTCAGTCTAATACCAGGGCTGTGGCGAAGCAACGGAAACCGGTGCCGGAGATTTCGGCACAGCTGGCACCACCATAGGCCAAAATAGGAATTATGGATATGACGGCGCTCAGACAGTAATTTAAATCAGAAGACAGAGCCCAAATTACATTAAAGAGAACCTGAGGTGGGTTGTAAGAATGCTATTAGGACACAGAGGCTGCTTCTGTATACAAGGACCAGCCTCTGTTACTATGCTGTGCCCCCCCCCCTGCGCTCTGCTGTGCCCCAGAAGAAAAAAAACGCCATGCCAGCGTCATGCAGTGTGTTTTTTTTTTTAATACAGTTAGAGTTCTCTTACATTTTTCAGTAGAAAATTACATATACTGTATTTACATAGATCTGTACATCAGTCATATATGCAGGGCTGGGTCGAGGCAGAGGCGAGAGAGGCTCCAGCCTCAGGGCGCAGTGTAGGAGGGGGCGCAGGGCCGGGCTGAGGCAAGAGAGGCTCCAGCCTCAGGGCACAGTGTAGGAGGGGGTGCAGGGCCGGGCTGAGGCAAGAGAGGCTCCAGCCTCAGGGCGCAGTGTAGGAGGGGGCGCAGGGCTGAGACAGAGGCGAGAGAGGCTCCAGCCTCAGGGCGCAGTGTAGGAGGGGGCGCAGGGCAGAGGCAGAGGCGAGAGAGGCTCCAGCCTCAGGGCGCAGTGTAGGAGGGGGCGCAGGGCTGAGACAGAGGCGAGAGAGGCTCCAGCCTCAGGGCGCAGTGTAGGAGGGGGCGCAGGGCTGAGACAGAGGCAAGAGAGGCTCCAGCCTCAGGGCACAGTGTAGGAGGGGGCGCAGGGCTGAGGCAGAGGCGAGAGAGGCTCCAGCCTCAGGGCGCAGTGTAGGAGGGGGCGCAGGGCTGAGGCAGAGGCAAGAGAGGCTCCAGCCTCAGGGCGCAGTGTAGGAGGGGGTGCAGGGCTGAGGCAGAGGCGAGAGAGGCTCCAGGCTCGGGGCGCAGTGTAGGAGGGGGCGCAGGGCCGGGCTGAGGCAAGAGAGGCTCCAGCCTCAGGGCGCAGTGTAGGAGGGGGCGCAGGGCCGGGCTGAGGCAAGAGAGGCTCCAGCCTCAGGGCGCAGTGTAGGAGGGGGCGCAGGGCCGGGCTGAGGCAAGAGAGGCTCCAGCCTCAGGGCGCAGTGTAGGAGGGGGCGCAGGGCTGAGGCAGAGGCGAGAGAGGCTCCAGCCTCAGGGCGCAGTGTAGGAGGGGGCGCAGGGCCGGGCTGAGGCAAGAGAGGCTCCAGCCTCAGGGCGCAGTGTAGGAGGGGGCGCAGGGCCGGGCTGAGGCAAGAGAGGCTCCAGCCTCAGGGCGTAGTGTAGGAGGGGGCGCAGGGCCGGGCTGAGGCAAGAGAGGCTCCAGCCTCAGGGCGCAGTGTAGGAGGGGGCGCAGGGCAGGGCCGAGGCGAGAGAGGCTCCAGCCTCAGGGCGCAGTGTAGGAGGGGGCGCAGGGCAGGGCCGAGGCGAGAGAGGCTCCAGCCTCAGGGCGCAGTGTAGGAGGGGGCGCAGGGCCGGGCTGAGGCAAGAGAGGCTCCAGCCTCAGGGCGCAGTGTAGGAGGGGGCGCAGGGCCGGGCTGAGGCAAGAGAGGCTCCAGCCTCGGGGCGCAGTGTAGGAGGGGGTGCGGGGCAGAGGCAAGAGAGGCTCCAGCCTCAGGGCGCAGTGTAGGAGGGGGTGCAGGGCTGGGAAGAGGCAAGAGAGGCTCCAGCCTCAGGGCGCAGTGTAGGAGGGGGCGCTGGGCCGAGGCAGAGGCGAGAGAGGCTCCAGCCTCAGGGCGCAGTGTAGGAGGGGGCGCAGGGCCGGGCTGAGGCAGAGGCGAGAAAGGCTCCAGCCTCAGGGCGCAGTGTAGGAGGGGAAGGGGGTGCAGGGAGGGGCAGAGGCGAGAGAGGCTCCAGCCTTAGGGCGCAGTGTAGGAGGGGGTGCACAACTCACTCAGCTATCATTCCTCTATTGTGTTTGAAGCAGAGAGAAATAAGAAAAGGGGATACATGGCAGTGACTGCAAGCCAGATAACTAGAGATTAAGGTGTTGGGGAGGTTGGGGGCTCTGGGGCGCCTCTTAGTCTAACAGCAATCAGTGTGTGACGGACGTCTGGGGTGGGAGGGATGGAGGGGCGCACTTTGCTGTCTCAGCCTTGGGTGCTGGAGGACTTTGTCCCGGCTCTGCATGTATGTAAGTCATTTATCCCTATAGCTAGCTCCCCACCTAACAAGATGCAAACAAACTTGATTTGCTGAACTATAGAGATGTAAATCAAATTGCAAATTTAGCTAAGTGAATGCAAATGTTGCGGTTTGCGTGCGGCCTGGAGCCGGGCCAGTGTTTATACGCTGCAGCTCCATGTGATTGGTCCAGCTGTAATCAAATTGCAACGACATGTGCATCGCACACTTAGGCCTTGTTCACATTACAAAATCGGCAGCGGTATCGCAAGCGTTGAGCGATTTGTACTGTGATTTTTTTGAAGAGCTTTTCCTTGCGATTTGCGCTTAGAGAAGCGCTTTTGTGGCGCAGTGGATTTTTTCACTTCCTGACGTTAGTCAGGAAGTGAACTCTTTAAACCGGAAATGAATAAATGCAATGGGCTTGATTCACAAAAGAGTGCCAACTGTTAGCACGGCCGTTTTCGCGCAAATTTTCTCACGCAATTAAACGTTTTTGCGCGCAGACGCTGAATCGTTATTGTTTTTGCGTGCAAATGATAACGACTTCGCCGCGAAAGTTTGCGTTTGTGCGCGAAAACGTTTAATTGCACACGAAAATTCGCGATCGCTCGCATACGCGAAAATTTGCGCGAAAACGGCCGTGCTGACAGTTAGCACTCTTTTGTGAATCAAGCCCAGTGTATTTATTCATGAAAGCTCTCGGGAAATTGCTATACAAAGCGTTTTTCAAGCACTTTGCGATTTCCCTCTACCTTCCGCTGAGCCAAAGCGCTCAGAAAATGGTACATGTAGCACGTTTGCGATTTTAATAAAATCAGAATGCTCACATGTGAACACTGTCATAGGAAATCATTACACAAGCGATTTTAGGGCGATTTGCAAAATCGCCAGTGCTTAAAAAAAAAAATCAGCAAACACTGATAGTGTAAACATGCCCTTACCATGCAGCATGTGATCAGTGTGATCAGGTGGCCATACACCATACAATCTTCTTACCACATCCCTTTAGCATGAAGGCCAACAGATTAGGTAGCCATACACTCCATCGTGGTTCGTTTTTTATGTTGTTTTTTTATTATTATTCCAGTGCACATTTGCTTTGAGGCTAAGTGTTTTGTATTAGATTTTCCACATAAAATATTTGCATTAGTTTAGCAACAAATGGTAGTGTTTGGGGCCGTTTCCATGTAATGCAAATTTTCGTAACCATTTGTATGCGAAAAAAAAAAACAAGTCTGCGGCCCTGCTTAATTTGTTTGGATATTTTACACTTATCGGCCACGATTTGCGTATAATGCTTTGCAATTGCGTCAGATAGCAATGCGAATTTTCAAGTTATTGGTGCGAAAATTCTTATTAAATGCACGGTTACAGGCAGAGCTGTGGAGTCGGTACAAAAATCTTCCAACTCCGACTCCTCGACTCCGACTCCTTAGTCTAATACTTACCAGGGCTGTGGATTTTGTACAAAATCATCCGACTCCGACTTCCGACTCCTCAGTTTATGAAATCACCAACTCTGGATACCCAAAATTACTCCCACTCCTCAACTCCGACTCCACAGCCCTAGTTATAGGAAGTTGTCAGCATTCATGACTAAGGTGTAAATAGACAGATTGTTAATTTGGATTAAATTTGCATAAAAACGCGTACAAATTTACATGCAAATTTCTGCCAATCAGAAAATTGCGTACTTTTTTGGGGGAATGTGAAAATTGCACACTACAGTGGAAATGTAGCCCGAGAGTTGTTAATGAGCAGCACGGTGGCGTAGTGGTTAGTGGTTCGCCTTGCAGTGCTGGGTCCTCGATTTGAACCCCATCCAGGTCAACATCTGCAAGGGGTTTGTATGTTCTCCCCGTATCTGCGTGGGTTTCCTCCAGGTACTCGGTTTCCTCCCATATCCCAAAAACTTACAGATAAGTGAATTGGCTTCCCCTTAAAATTGGCCCTAGACTACAATACACACACTACACGATACATACATAGACCTAAAGCCTTATCTACACGATACAATTCCACGTGCGATTGATCGGATTGATTAAATCCAACATGTCCGATCAGGACTCGATGGATTGTGTGATCGATTTGTTAGTTATCAATGCAAAATCGACCACACTGTCCCGATCGGACATGTCGGATTTAATTGATCCAATCGAATCCGATCGCTCGTGGAATTGTATCGTGTAGATGAGGCTTAAGACTATGGTAGGGATTAGATTGTGAGCCCCTCTGAGGGACAGTTAAGTGAGAATATATCCTCTGTACAGCGCTGCGTAAGATGTCGGCGCTATATAAGTACTAAATATTAATAAATGATAGAGAAATGGGAGAGTGGGGCAGAGTGACGCTGACGGACCGAGTGTTTCCTGTTCGGCGCTGCAGCGATGTCACAGATGATTTTTGATTGGATTGGCCTGACCTCTTACGCTTTATTGCCTCCTGACTGCGTGTGACAATGACAGCAGATGACATATTTACTGTCAGCGGTGCACACAGGCCAGGCTGGGCGGAAGCAGCTTCTCTCTCTGTTATTGTAGCTGGTGACATTAGTGAGGAGATGCAGGAAGCTATAATACCTCTGTGGGACTTTGATGTGTCCCGGTCATGATGCTGATGAGATGGTTATGAGCTGCTGGGAGGGATCGCGGGTGATGACTCTATTATTGGGTTGTTGGGACCAACGAGAAGGCGGATCACGTGGGACAGTGTGGGTGACGCCACTGTCACTGTGAGGTCATGTGATACTGCGAGGGTCATGTGATTTGACCAGTCTGCCGAGTGGGTGATTTACGGCCAATTACTCTAATTAAAGGGCAACTGAAGAAAAAAGAATATAAACAATACCAGTTGCCTGGCTGTCCTGCTGATCTCTTTGGCTGCAGTAGTGTCTGAACTACACCAGACACAAGCATGCAGCTAATCTTGTCAGATCTAACAATGTCAGAAACACCTGATCTGCCTCATGCTTGTTCAGGGGCTATGGCTAAAAGTATTAGAGGCAGAGGATCAGCAGGGCAGCCAGGCAACTGGTATTGCTTAAAAGGAAATAAATATGGCAGCCTCCATATACCTCTCACTTCAGTTGTCCTTTAACTACTTCCAGTCCTATGGTGGACTATGTCCGACATGATGTAGCAGAGTGTTCTGTACTCACAGGCGGGCACCAAGTATAACAAGTTAGAACTCTTTACTGAAGAAAAACATGCAGAGATATATCCTACACCACCATCAGGCAATGCAGCTTACATAGAATATAGAGAATACAGGAAATAACAATCCCATAGAGATCTTCCCATCATTCTACAGACAGTGACATCTTGTGGTTGCTTTACTATACTGCACTTAAAAGTAAGAATGTTGTTCGTACCAACATGACTTCGGTCTCTTCCAGCATAGGTCCAATGTCAGACATAGCTGAACGCAGCAAAACCTGGCTGCCGCTAGGGGGAACCACTGCCGGATAAAATCATAGTGTTGGACTAAAGAGATGGCTATATACTATAACAATTTTTTTTTTCGACCAGAGCATACATGTCAAACTCAGGCCCACGGGCCAAATCTGGCCCTTCGAGCCATTACATTTGGCCCTCAAGTGATTTCCCCACCTTACATTATGTTTGGCCCACTATAGACCACCAGGGAAGCTATACTGCAGGTGAAGCCCTGGAACACCAGGGAAGCCACATGGAGGAGGTAGAGGAACGCACTAAACATTAGGGAACTGTATAGGGGAAGGTGGGAGTCTCTAGACACCAGGGAACTGTATAGGGGAGGGAGGACCACTAGACACCAGAGAACTTTATAAGGGAAGTGATTGGCCAGTAGACATTGAGGTTGGCCCATGATTTGGTCCCTGTGTACAATTTTGTCCCACTTTGTATTTGAATTTGACACCCCTGGACTAGAGGAATCTGATTTTTCTGCTTCATTGAATAATCAGAAAAATCAAACCAATAAGGGATCTGCAAACTTGGCTCTCCAGCTGTGAAGGAACTACAAGTCCCACAATGCATTTGCCTTTATGAATCATGACTGTGGATGTCAGACTCCTGCAATGCATTGTGGGATTTGTAGTTCCTTAACAGCTGGAGGGCCTAGTTTGCCTATCACTGATAGACCATACACATAGGCTGTGTTTCCACTGGGGTGCCGTGTTTCTTTCTGTAACGGTCAAGGCCTCCGTGCTGATGCCAATTCCTCCGAATCGCTATAGAAGCGCCATGCAAATCTATGGGGATTTGGTTGAATTTGTGAAAAAACTGCGTCTGCCTACAAACTACAAACACTGCATCCTTTTTCCTGCAAGCGATTCACACGCAGCTTATCCATTTCAATAGGCTGCGTTTCTGCATCCAAACTCTCATGCGGAAAATGTCTGCGATTTGCGTGGAAACTGGCCCTAATAATAAACTGATCTGAAAAAAATGTGATTTTTCCAACACATTTTCTCGAATGGAAAAAATTATTTTCAATTTTTTCTACACTGGATCCTTTTTAATTGAAAAAAGGTGAAAATCGATCGGTTTGATTGTAACGTGTATGGCCACATTTAATCCGACAATTTGATTGCCACCAGTCCCTTTGAACCCCGACACATAATTTAGATATCATATTGCAGGACTACAGGGTGCGTGCTGGTGCCGCAACCTAACCCCCTCCGCTCTACATAGTCGCCTTCACGCTGTAATTGAATGGGATTACAGCTCCCCCTGTTGCTCATTATTGTATTCTGTGTACAGCCCCCCATGACACCCAGTGGGAAGGCCACCATACCTGATTCCCTAAGCCAACAGAATAAAAGCAAATGATAAATGTATTTGCAGTTTAATGTGCTGCTGCACACTGACTCACACAGGAGAGACGCGTGATATGCGCTGCTGCAGACTGACTCACACAGGAGACACGTGTGATATGTGCTGCTGCAGACTGACTCACACAGGAGACATGTGTGATATGTGCTGCTGCAGACTGACTCACACAGGAGACATGTGTGATATGTGCTGCTGCAGACTGACTCACACAGGAGACACGTGTGATATGTGCTGCTGCAGACTGACTCACACAGGAGAGACGCGTGATATGCGCTGCTGCAGACTGACTCACACAGGAGAGACGCGTGATATGCGCTGCTGCAGACTGACTCACACAGGAGAGACACGTGATATGTGCTGCTGCAGACTGACTCACACAGGAGAGACGCGTGATATGTGCTGCTGCAGACTGACTTACACAGGAGAGACGCGTTATATGTGCTGCTGCAAACTGACTCACACAGGAGAGACGCGTGATATGCGCTGCTGCAGACTGACTCACACAGGAGAGACACGTGATATGTGCTGCTGCAGACTGACTCACACAGGAGAGACGCGTGATATGCGCTGCTGCAGACTGACTCACACAGGAGAGACGCGTGATATGTGCTGCTGCAGACTGACTCACACAGGAGAGACGCGTTATATGTGCTGCTGCAAACTGACTCACACAGGAGAGACGCGTGATATGTGCTGCTGCAGACTGACTCACACAGGAGAGACGCGTGATATGTGCTGCTGCAGACTGACTCACACAGGAGAGACGCGTGATATGTGCTGCTGCAGACTGACTCACACAGGAGAGACGCGTGATATGTGCTGCTGCAGACTGACTGACACAGGAGAGACGCGTGATATGCGCTGCTGCAGACTGACTCACACAGGAGAGACGCGTGATATGTGCTGCTGCAGACTGACTTACACAGGAGAGACGCGTTATATGTGCTGCTGCAAACTGAGTCAGTCTGCAGCAGCACATATCACGCGTCTCTCCTGTGTGAGTCAGTTTGCAGCAGCACATATAACGCGTCTCTCCTGTGTAAGTCAGTCTGCAGCAGCACATATCACGCGTCTCTCCTGTGTGAGTCAGTCTGCAGCAGCGCATATCACGCGTCTCTCCTGTGTCAGTCAGTCTGCAGCAGCACATATCACGCGTCTCTCCTGTGTGAGTCAGTCTGCAGCAGCACATATCACGCGTCTCTCCTGTGTGAGTCAGTCTGCAGCAGCACATATCACGCGTCTCTCCTGTGTGAGTCAGTCTGCAGCAGCACATATCACGCGTCTCTCCTGTGTGAGTCAGTTTGCAGCAGCACATATAACGCGTCTCTCCTGTGTGAGTCAGTCTGCAGCAGCACATATCACGCGTCTCTCCTGTGTGAGTCAGTCTGCAGCAGCACATATCACGCGTCTCTCCTGTGTGAGTCAGTCTGCAGCAGCACATATCACGCGTCTCTCCTGTGTGAGTCAGTCTGCAGCAGCACATATCACGCGTCTCTCCTGTGTGAGTCAGTCTGCAGCAGCGCATATCACGCGTCTCTCCTGTGTGAGTCAGTCTGCAGCAGCGCATATCACGCGTCTCTCCTGTGTGAGTCAGTCTGCAGCAGCGCATATCACGCGTCTCTCCTGTGTCAGTCAGTCTGCAGCAGCACATATCACGCGTCTCTCCTGTGTGAGTCAGTCTGCAGCAGCACATATCACGCGTCTCTCCTGTGTGAGTCAGTCTGCAGCAGCACATATCACGCGCCTCTCCTGTGTGAGTCAGTCTGCAGCAGCACATATCACGCGTCTCTCCTGTGTGAGTCAGTCTGCAGCAGCACATATCACGCGTCTCTCCTGTGTGAGTCAGTCTGCAGCAGCACATATCACGCGTCTCTCCTGTGTGAGTCAGTCTGCAGCAGCACATATCACGCGTCTCTCCTGTGTGAGTCAGTCTGCAGCAGCACATATCACGCGTCTCTCCTGTGTGAGTCAGTCTGCAGCAGCACATATCACGCGTCTCTCCTGTGTGAGTCAGTCTGCAGCAGCACATATCACGCGTCTCACACAGGAGAGACGCGTGATATGTGCTGCTGCAGACTGACTCACACAGGAGAGACGCGTGATATGTGCTGCTGCAGACTGACTCACACAGGAGAGACGCGTGATATGTGCTGCTGCAGACTGACTCACACAGGAGACAAGCATGATACTCACACCTGTCTCCTTACTCCCAGGAAAGTAATCTAAACATCCTATGTTTGCATTAGTGTTCTGGAGGGCGTGCCCAGACAGGGAGAGCAAATCACAGCATATGTTACGGTCTAAATGTGGCCATATACACTTATAGATTTGCAGCAGATTCGACCATCAGATAGATTTCTGTCAGATGCCTGTCAAGTGGAATCTATCTGATGTGTGTCACACACTAGGAACAGATTTCCAATAATGCATTCTGAAATCTATTGGAAATCTTATCTATATGCATTATTGGACCATTAAGGTAGCCATACACTGGTCGATTTGCCATCAGATTCGACCAACAGATAGATCCCTCTCTGATCGAATCTGATCAGAGAGGAATCGTATGGCTACCTTTACTGCAAACAGATTGTGAACCGATTTCAGCCTGAAACCGTTCACAATCTGTGGTGGTGGTGGTGCTGCCGCCGCTCCCCCCGCCCGCATGCCCGCATACATTACCTGCTCCGCCGGCGCGACTCCAGTCCCCAGGTCTCCGCTGTCTTCTCCGCTCTGGTCTCCAGGTCCAGCATGCTTTACTTCTTCCTGCCCGGCAGGAAGTTTAAACAGTAGAGCGCCCTCTACTGTTTAAACTTCCTGCCGGGCAGGAGGAACTGAAGCATACCGGAGACCAGCGCGGACACGGAGCAGCGGTGACCGGGGGTAGTCGCGCCGGCGGAGCAGGTAATGTATTGCCGCTCTATTGCGTCGGTCGTCGGGCAATCGAACGCCTCTAGCGACGCGCTCCCTACCCGCGGGCGATCTACGGTAATTTTCTGCACGGAGCGATCGACGGGATCGGACGAAATGGATCGAAATTCGGCGTGTAGCGTGAACGATTGGCAGCAGATTCGATCCCAGTGATCGAATCTGCTGTCGAAACGGCGGCAAATCGGGCCAGTGTATGGCCAGCTTTAGATCCAATGCAACTCTATGGGCCATCGATCTGCTACCAGCAGCAGAGCGACCTAGATTTTCCATCCTGTCACATAGATCAAATCCATCGAAATCCGTCGCAAAGCAATCGTTCGATAGATTTGATAGCATCGATTTCTGATTGATCGATTCCACAGAATCGATCGATGGCTGAAATCGACCAGTATATGGGCTCCTTAAGGGCTCGTTTCCACTAGTGCGGTGCGGAATCGCCACGGAGGAAATCACATGCGGGTGCGATTCCGCATGCGTTTTTTGCCACGATTCCGCATGGGTAAGGGTATATGCGATTTTAACCATGTCACTGCCTGTGTAAATTATCATTGACTTTTATGCGGAATCGCATGCGAAATCGCGGGGAAAAACGCATGCAAAAACCACATGCGATTTCCCTATTAAATACATTGTATGCGATTCGCTTAGCAGTGTGCGGGGAGCGAATTCTGACGGCTCTGCCGTGCAGATTTTCCCCGCAGACAAAAACGCTTCACACAACGCACAAGTGGAAACAGGCCCATCCACTTTTATTGGCTGTGCGAATCCGCATGCAGACAACGCATGCAGATTCGTGCTAGTGGAAACTGGCCCTTAGTGTTTTGACTGTTCCCAGCATGAAATATACTTGCAGAATTACACTCCTACACTCTCTCTTTTACTAATTGCTAAAACATCTGTGTATTTATACTGAACCAACTAGGGTTGAAATAAGACTCTGATTAAGTACTCCAGAACATTTTAGAAAACACATAGTAGCAGCTTATACTGTACATACTGGAGGTAGCAGAGATCAGCACACACTGCAGCTAGTTTACTATCAGTACAGACACAGAGTAACAGCTTATACTGTACATTCTGGAGGTAGCAGAGATCAGCACACACTGCAGCTAGTTTACTATCAGTACAGATACATAGTAGCAGCTTATACTGTACATACTGGAGGCAGCAGAGATCAGCCCACGCTGCAGCTAGTTTACTATCAATACAGTAACAGAGTAACGCCTTATACTGTACATACTAAGGTAGCAGAGATCAGCATGCTGCAGCTAGTTTACCATCAGTGCAGGCACAGAGTAACAGCTTATACTGTACATACTGGAGGTAGCAGAGATCAGCACATGCTGCAGCTAGTTTACTATCAGCTCAGGCACAAAGTAACATCTTATACTGTACATACTGGGCATAGCAGAGATCAGCACACACTGCAGCTAGTTTACTATCAGTACAGGCACAGAGTAACAGCTTATAATGTACATACTGGAGGTAGCAGAGATCAGCACACACTGCAGCTAGTTTACCATCAATACAGGTACAGAGTAACAGCTTATACTGTACATACTGGAGGTAGCAGATATCAGCACACACTGCAGCTAGTTTACTATCAGTGTAGGCACAGATTAACAGTTTATATACTGCACATACTGAAGGCAGCAGAGATCAGCACACACTGCAGCTAGTTTACTATCAGTACAGGCACAGAGTAACAGCTTATACTGTACATACTGGATGTAGCAGATATCAGCACACACTGCAGCTAGTTTACTATCAGTGTAGGCACAGATTAACAGTTTATATACTGCACATACTGAAGGCAGCAGAGATCAGCACACACTGCAGCTAGTTTACTATCAGTACAGGCACAAAGTAACAGCTTATACTGTACATACTAGAGGCAGCAAAGATCTGCACACACCACAGCTAATTTACCATCAGTACAGGCACCAAATAACAGGTTATATACTGTACATTCTAGAGGTAGCAGAGATCAGCACACACTGCAGCTAGTTTACTATCATTGTAGACACAGAATAACAGCTTATACTGTACATGCTGGAGCTAGCAGAGATTGGCACACACTGCAGCTAGTTTACTATCAGTACAGGCACAGAATAACAGCTTATACTGGAGGTAGCAGAGATCAGCACACACTGCAGCTAGTTTACTATCAGTACAGGCACAGAGTAACCGCTTATACTGTACATGCTGGAGCTAGCAGAGATCAGCACACACTGCAGCTAGTTTACTATTAGTACAGACATAGAGTAACAGCTTATACTGAACATACTGGAGGCAGCAGAGATCAGCACACACTGCAGCTAGTTTACTATCACTACAGGCACAGAGTAATAGCTTATACTGAACATACTGGAGGTAGCAGAGATCAGCACACACTGCAGCTAGCTTACTATCAGTACAGGCACAGAGTAACAGATTATACTGTACATACTGGAGGTAGCAGAGATCAGCACATGCTGCAGCTAGTTTACTATCAGTACAGGTACAGAGTAACAGCTTATACTGTACATACTGGAGGTAGCAGAGATCAGCACACGCTGCAGCTAGTTTACTTTCAGTACAGGCACAGAGTAACAGCTTATACTGTACATACTGGAGGTAGCAGAGATCAGCACACACTGCAGCTAGCTTACTATCAGTACAGGCACAGAGTAACAGCTTATACTGTACATACTGGGGGTAGCAGAGATCAGCACACGCTGCAGCTAGTTTACTATCAATACAGGCACAGAGTAACAGCTTATATTGTACATACTGGAGGCAGCAGAGATCAGCCCACGCTGCAGCTAGTTTACTATCAATACAGTAACAGAGTAACGCCTTATACTGTACATACTAAGGTAGCAGAGATCAGCATGCTGCAGCTAGTTTACCATCAGTGCAGGCACAGAGTAACAGCTTATACTGTACATACTGGAGGTAGCAGAGATCAGCACATGCTGCAGCTAGTTTACTATCAGCTCAGGCACAAAGTAACATCTTATACTGTACATACTGGGCATAGCAGAGATCAGCACACACTGCAGCTAGTTTACTATCAGTACAGGCACAGAGTAACAGCTTATAATGTACATACTGGAGGTAGCAGAGATCAGCACACACTGCAGCTAGTTTACCATCAATACAGGTACAGAGTAACAGCTTATACTGTACATACTGGAGGTAGCAGATATCAGCACACACTGCAGCTAGTTTACTATCAGTGTAGGCACAGATTAACAGTTTATATACTGCACATACTGAAGGCAGCAGAGATCAGCACACACTGCAGCTAGTTTACTATCAGTACAGGCACAGAGTAACAGCTTATACTGTACATACTGGATGTAGCAGATATCAGCACACACTGCAGCTAGTTTACTATCAGTGTAGGCACAGATTAACAGTTTATATACTGCACATACTGAAGGCAGCAGAGATCAGCACACACTGCAGCTAGTTTACTATCAGTACAGGCACAAAGTAACAGCTTATACTGTACATACTAGAGGCAGCAAAGATCTGCACACACCACAGCTAATTTACCATCAGTACAGGCACCAAATAACAGGTTATATACTGTACATTCTAGAGGTAGCAGAGATCAGCACACACTGCAGCTAGTTTACTATCATTGTAGACACAGAATAACAGCTTATACTGTACATGCTGGAGCTAGCAGAGATTGGCACACACTGCAGCTAGTTTACTATCAGTACAGGCACAGAATAACAGCTTATACTGGAGGTAGCAGAGATCAGCACACACTGCAGCTAGTTTACTATCAGTACAGGCACAGAGTAACCGCTTATACTGTACATGCTGGAGCTAGCAGAGATCAGCACACACTGCAGCTAGTTTACTATTAGTACAGACATAGAGTAACAGCTTATACTGAACATACTGGAGGCAGCAGAGATCAGCACACACTGCAGCTAGTTTACTATCACTACAGGCACAGAGTAATAGCTTATACTGAACATACTGGAGGTAGCAGAGATCAGCACACACTGCAGCTAGCTTACTATCAGTACAGGCACAGAGTAACAGATTATACTGTACATACTGGAGGTAGCAGAGATCAGCACATGCTGCAGCTAGTTTACTATCAGTACAGGTACAGAGTAACAGCTTATACTGTACATACTGGAGGTAGCAGAGATCAGCACACGCTGCAGCTAGTTTACTTTCAGTACAGGCACAGAGTAACAGCTTATACTGTACATACTGGAGGTAGCAGAGATCAGCACACACTGCAGCTAGCTTACTATCAGTACAGGCACAGAGTAACAGCTTATACTGTACATACTGGGGGTAGCAGAGATCAGCACACGCTGCAGCTAGTTTACTATCAATACAGGCACAGAGTAACAGCTTATATTGTACATACTGGAGGCAGCAGAGATCAGCCCACGCTGCAGCTAGTTTACTATCAATACAGTAACAGAGTAACGCCTTATACTGTACATACTAAGGTAGCAGAGATCAGCATGCTGCAGCTAGTTTACCATCAGTGCAGGCACAGAGTAACAGCTTATACTGTACATACTGGAGGTAGCAGAGATCAGCACATGCTGCAGCTAGTTTACTATCAGCTCAGGCACAGAGTAACATCTTATACTGTACATACTGGGCATAGCAGAGATCAGCACACACTGCAGCTAGTTTACTATCAGTACAGGCACAGAGTAACAGCTTATAATGTACATACTGGAGGTAGCAGAGATCAGCACACACTGCAGCTAGTTTACCATCAATACAGGTACAGAGTAACAGCTTATACTGTACATACTGGAGGTAGCAGATATCAGCACACACTGCAGCTAGTTTACTATCAGTGTAGGCACAGATTAACAGTTTATATACTGCACATACTGAAGGCAGCAGAGATCAGCACACACTGCAGCTAGTTTACTATCAGTACAGGCACAGAGTAACAGCTTATACTGTACATACTGGATGTAGCAGATATCAGCACACACTGCAGCTAGTTTACTATCAGTATAGGCACAGATTAACAGTTTATATACTGCACATACTGAAGGCAGCAGAGATCAGCACACACTGCAGCTAGTTTACTATCAGTACAGGCACAAAGTAACAGCTTATACTGTACATACTAGAGGCAGCAAAGATCTGCACACACCACAGCTAATTTACCATCAGTACAGGCACCAAATAACAGGTTATATACTGTACATTCTAGAGGTAGCAGAGATCAGCACACACTGCAGCTAGTTTACTATCATTGTAGACACAGAATAACAGCTTATACTGTACATGCTGGAGCTAGCAGAGATTGGCACACACTGCAGCTAGTTTACTATCAGTACAGGCACAGGATAACAGCTTATACTGGAGGTAGCAGAGATCAGCACACACTGCAGCTAGTTTACTATCAGTACAGGCACAGAGTAACCGCTTATACTGTACATGCTGGAGCTAGCAGAGATCAGCACACACTGCAGCTAGTTTACTATTAGTACAGACATAGAGTAACAGCTTATACTGAACATACTGGAGGCAGCAGAGATCAGCACACACTGCAGCTAGTTTACTATCACTACAGGCACAGAGTAATAGCTTATACTGAACATACTGGAGGTAGCAGAGATCAGCACACACTGCAGCTAGCTTACTATCAGTACAGGCACAGAGTAACAGATTATACTGTACATACTGGAGGTAGCAGAGATCAGCACATGCTGCAGCTAGTTTACTATCAGTACAGGTACAGAGTAACAGCTTATACTGTACATACTGGAGGTAGCAGAGATCAGCACACACTGCAGCTAGCTTACTATCAGTACAGGCACAGAGTAACAGCTTATACTGTACATACTGGGGGTAGCAGAGATCAGCACACACTGCAGCTAGTTTACTATCAGTACAGGCACAGAGTAACAGCTTATACTGTACATACTGGAGGTAGCAGAGATCAGCACACACTGCAGCTAGTTTACTATCAGTACAGGCACAGAGTAACAGCTTATACTGTACATACTGGAGATAGCAGAGAAAAGCACACACTGCAGCTAGTTTACTATCAGTACAGACATAGAGTAACAGCTTATACTGCACATACTGGAGGTAGCAGAGGTCAGCACACGCTGCAGCTAGTTTACTTTCAGTACAGGCACAGAGTAACAGCTTATACTGTACATACTGGAGCTAGCAGAGATCGGCACACACTGCAGCTAGTTTACTATTAGTACAGCACAGAGTAACAGCTTATACTGTACATACTGGAGGTAGTAGAGATCAGCACACACTGCAGCTAGTTTACTATCAGTACAGGCACAGAGTAACAGCTTATACTGTACATACTGGAGATAGCAGAGATCAGCACACAATGCAGCTAGTTTACTATTAGTACAGACATAGAGTGACAGCTTATACTGTACATACTGGAGGTAGCAGAGGTCAGCACACACTGCAGCTAGTTTACTTTCAGTACAGGCACAGAGTAACAGCTTATACTGTACATACTGGAGCTAGCAGAGATCGGCACACACTGCAGCTAGTTTACTATTAGTACAGCACAGAGTAACAGCTTATACTGTACATACTGGAGGTAGTAGAGATCAGCACACACTGCAGCTAGTTTACTATCAGTACAGGCACAGAGTAACAGCTTATACTGTACATACTGGAGCTAGCAGAGATCTGCACACACTGCAGCTAGTTTACTATCAGTACAGGCACGGAGTAACAGCTTATACTGTACATACTGGAGGAAGCAGAGATCGGCACACACTGCAGCTAGCTTACTATCAGTACTGGCACATAGTAACAGCTTATACTGTACATACTGGAGCTAGCAGAGATCGGCACACATTGCAGCTAGTTTACTTTCAGTACAGACGCAGAGTAACAGCTTATGGGGGTACATAACAGTCTAATAAAATGGGACTGAAAGCAGGAAGGTTTGTATTATTACATTATTGACCAAGGCCTCATTTTTAAGATATTTTAAGCACACATAAGTGTCAACACAACCTGTTGAAAAATATGACATAAGACAGATCTGCCAAACATGAGATTTCCGTGGAAAATGTGACCTCCCGTCTCTGGACTAACATAAACAGACCGTGTAGTTCTGACTTTGTAACCACATTGGACTTATAGGAATGCCAGCAGCCAGTAGCAGTAGCCCTCACTGAAGCCTGTGTGTGGTCAGTTATCAGCGCCCTCCGAGCTTACAGTGTATCCAGGTGTATCCGGCGTTCTTCTGTCGGATAATGAGCTCTTTGTGTGTACGGAGGCTGCCTAAGTAATAGCGGTTCATGTTTACTCCGCTTTTCCAGCGACGCAGGTTCTGGCGGTACACGGAGTCTCCGTGTGTCCGTCTGCGTCTGCCGCGTCGTGCAACATAACACGGCTCTAACAGGAGGGACCCTGCACACCTCCAGAAAACACTACGGCGGTATGATACATTGGATACTTAAAGACTATATTCTACAGCAACAGTGTATATACCTCACACCTATACTGATCCAGGAGGAGGGGCTGTGTGTGTGCAGTCATCAGACAGGCCCGGCATCTGCTTCAGGCTGGGATTGGGGTGGGATATTCAGGCTGATGCACATTGTCCGTTTTAACAGTGGCCTCTGGGTGGAGCTGTCAGGCTCCACCCAGAGGCCAATAGGCTCCACCCAGAGGCCAATAGTAAATTCACCCATACACTTATAGATTTGCAGCAGATTCGACCATCAGATATATTTCTGTCAGATGTCTGACAAGTCGAATCTGACAGGAATCTATCTGATGAGTGCCACACACTAGGAATTCAAAGCGCTTAGCGATTTTCCCTGTCCTTTCTATTGAATCGCAAACTCTCTGAAAAAATGGTGCAGGAGCCGCGTTTGCGATTAGATAGAAGGCTCAATGCTTATGTGAGAACACTCACATAAGCTAACATTGCACTAACGCTTTTAAGTCGATTTTTTAAATAGCCAGCGCTAAAACCCCCGGAAATCACCCCTAATGTGAACAGACCCTTAACGCTACGTGGTAAGTGTAAAAGGGGCCTCTGGGTAAAAGCATTAGCGGATAAGTGATTGCAGTCGTGTGCGGCTCCCACAAGTTGAAACTTTTATGGAATAAATGCCGTCTGTTCTGGATTTACGAGTGCGTTCCTGAAGTGATGCCGAAACATTTAGACAAAACATGCCCCCAGGTAGCTATAAAACCTGTCAGCGCTCCATTGTTATCCAGGCTGGGTGAGGTTATTCTGTCAGAGCCGTGGCAGGGGGATCTGTGACATCACGCTGCGTATTCTATAGCGGGCGGGAGAGGGGGCTGGTAGTAATTCCCCCCCCCCCCCCCCCCCCCCGCCCAGCTCAGGGAGACGCCAGAGCCACACAACCTCATCACACTGAGGAGCAGAGCAGGATCGTCAACAAGGCAACCTAAGCAAGTGCCTGGGGCCTAGTGGGCTTCAGGGGGCCCAACTAACAATTTCTGTGTCCCGCCTCCCACCTCAGATTGCCAAAAGGACCACCAGGATGAGCCAATGCTACTACCTTGAATAGGGCCCAATGTCATGTTATCCATCATTGCTGAGGAGACAGTAAGGCCTGCGACCCACTACAGATTGCTGATCACAACTGCTCAGTATTTTTGCCAGCATTTGTATTTACTTTTAGGGCTGGAACCCACAGGAGCGCTTTTGGCAGCGTTTTGGCAGCACTGCGATACGCTAGCAGTTTGCCAAAACGCTGGGCTAATGTTAATGGATGGGGCAACTTCCACAGGAGCGTTTGCGTTTCCCAGAAACGCAAACGCAGGACCTGCAGCATTTTGGGAGCGTTAGCGCTTCAATGTAAAGTATTGAAACGCTAGCAGAAACGCTCAGCAAAACCTAAACTAAGCGGTTTTGCTAGCGTTTTGCGGTTCAGCACACTGTAACAAAATGAAAAATAATTCACAGGACCAATCAGGATAAAAACGCAAAACGCAAAACGCTAGGCACCCGCTGGGGAAAAAAATACAATGTTGCAAGGGGACGACACTGAAGGGAAATGGCAAGCTTTTAAACGTATTCTCAATCAATATTGTAGTATGTATATCCCATATGGAAACAAAATGTCTAGGAATAAAAAAAGGCCTCTATGGATGAATAGAAAGGTTAGGGATAAAATGAAGAGGAAAAAGAATGCCTATAAGGTCCTAAAACAGGAGGGGACTGAGGCTGCACTAAGCAATTATAAGGAGTGCAATAAAAATTGTAAAAAATAAATTAGGCTGGCAAAGATCGAAGCTGAAAAACAAATCGCTAGGGATATCAAATCTAACCCAAAAAAGTTTTACAAGTACATCAACTCTAAAAAAAGAAAGGTTGACTGTATAGGAATCCTAAAGGATGAGGGTGGGAACTCAATGGTGGATGACCAAGGTAAGGCAGAGTTATTAAATGCTTTCTTTGCTTCTGTCTTCACAAAGGAAACAGCACTGTTGCAAATTACAGAGGCAGAAGAGTCTCAATCTTCTAACTGTAATATTAAATACTTAACGCAGGAAGAAGTAAAGGCAAGACTAAATAAATTAAAAATAGACAAGGCACCTGGCCCGGATGGCATGCATCCTCGGGTCCTAAGAGAATTAAGTTCAGTTATAGCTAAGCCCCTTTATCTTATCTTTTGTGACTCTCTTGCAACTAGCAGAGTCCCAGTGGATTGGCGTACAGCCCACGTTTTCCCATTATTTAAGAAGGGCAAAAAATCTGATCCAGGAAATTATAGACCTGTAAGCTTAACATCAGTTGTATGCAAACTATTTGAGGGGTTACTAAGAGATACTATACATGACTTCATAGTAGAAAATAATCTTATTTCTCAGCATCAACATGGGTTTACTAAAGACAGGTCCTGTTTGACTAACATGCTCAGCTTTTATGAGGTAGTGAATGCTGATATGGATATTGGGAATGCTGTAGATGTGATATACTTGGACTTTGCAAAGGCCTTCGACACTGTTCCCCACAGAAGTCTGGTGCAAAAGTTGAGGATGCAAGGACTGGGGAAGAGTTTGTGTGCATGGATAGGGAACTGGCTAATGGACAGAAAACAAAGAGTTGTGGTCAATGGATCGTACTCAAAATGGGAGACTGTTAGCAGTGGGGTCCCACAGGGGTCTGTACTGGGTCCAGTGCTCTTCAATTTATTTATTAATGACCTAGTAGATGCAGTAGTGAGCAATGTTGCTATTTTTGCAGATGATACAAAATTGTGCAGAATCATCAACTCTCAGGAAGATAGTGTCATATTGCAACAGGATCTGGATAGGATGGCTATATGGGCACATACATGGCAGATGAAATTCAATGTTGACAAATGTAAAGTCATGCATTTTGGTCGTACCAATGGTCTAGCACCATACAAAATAAATGGGATACAGTTGGGAACATCAAACTTGGAGAAGGACTTAGGAGTACTCATCGACAACAAGTTAAATAATCGTACTCAATGCCAAGCCGCTGCAGCTAAAGCGAACAAAATTTTGGGATGCATTAAAAGGGAAATAAAAACTCGAGATGCTAGCATAATATTGCCCCTGTTTAACTCTCTAGTAAGGCCACATCTGGAATATGGAATTCAGTTCTGGGCACCACATTACAAAAAAGATATTGCAGTTTTAGAGCAGGTGCAGAGACGAGCTACAAAATTGATACGTGGGATGGAAGGTCTCGCTTACCAAGAAAGGTTAGATAAACTGGGTTTATTTAGTCTAGAGAAAAGACGCCTTAGAGGAGATCTAATTAACATGTATAAATACATTAGAGGGCAATATAATAGCTTGGCGGATGAGCTTTTTGTCCCTAGGCCTTTTCAAAGGACTAGAGGACATGAGCTGCGCATGGAGGAAAAACGTTTTAGCCATTTATTTAGGAAAGGGTTCTTTACAGTAAGAGTGGTTAAGATGTGGAATGCATTGCCACAGGAAGTCGTTATGGCAAACTCTATACCTGCATTTAAAGGGGGCTTAGATGCTTTCCTTGCGTTGAAAGACATCCATGGCTACAGTTACTAGGTTATGCCTAATGATGTTGATCCAGGGATTTTATCTGATTGCCATCTGGGGTCAGGAAGGAATTTTTCCCATTTGGGGCTAATTGGACCATGCCTTGTAAGGGTTTTTTCGCCTTCCTCTAGATCAACAGGGGTATGTGGGGGACGGGCTGGAGTTGTACTTTGTACTGGTTGAACTCGATGGACGTATGTCTTTTTTCAACCAAAATAACTATGTAACTATGTAACCCAAAACGCGCATGAATCCGCTTGCAAACCGCTCAGACAAAACGCTAGCGGTTGCGTTTTGCGTTTGCGGTTTGCAGTGGGTTCCAGGCCTGAAAGAGAGCCAGAGATGAAGCCCCCTCGTGTGTTTTACCATATATATCAATGGGAACATGACAGCAAACACCTACCCTGCTCTCTGTTTTATCTTTCACTGCTCAGTCTGCCTGTTTCCAGCTCTGATAAGAATCCCCGACTGAGCATTAAGTCTGGCTTTGCCCGGGAATGTTAAATCTGAGTCAGTCTTCTGTGATGTCTTTTCAAGACCAAGTCTTCCCCTTCCTGGCTCTGTTTTCCTGCTATGTATCCTCGTAGCAGGAAAGCAGAGCCACAATGGGGCAGGCTTGGCCTTGAAAAGACATCACAGAAGAGTGACTCGGCTATAATCATTATGGGGCAAAGCTAGACTGAATGCTCAGTCGGGATTCTTATCAGAGCTGATAACAGGCAGGCTGAGCAGTGGAAGATAAAACAGAGAGCAGGGTAGGTGTTTACTGTCATGTTTCCATTGATATATATGGTAAAACACATGAGTATGCTTCCTCTCTGGTTCTCTTTAAACAATACCAGTTGCCTGGCACCTTCCACCCATATACCGTATATCCAGGGAATTCTGGCCTTCCACTAACCACTGTGCTGCTGAAGTCAAATATTATTATTATTATTTTTGCACACACTGTAATTAGCAAAATTTTTTAGAGCTGCACAGAGGCGCTCACACGCTTTATGGACCTGAACCAGTTTTATATGCTCCTGTACTGCCTGATGAAGCGGGACTGGTGTCCGCGAAACGCGTTGCGATTTTATGGAGCTGTGAATAAATTGTATATTTTTTTACTCTGCATTTGAGTATATGTCCACTACCAGAGGGAGGTAAGTCCACCTCGACTTCCCTCTTTTTATCATTTTTAGAACATTGCTTTACTCTGCTTGGCGCCTCTGTTCGTACATATTACAGCACAATTAGGTCCACCCCTGGTGGAGGGGTTCTTTCCCCATTTTTCTATCTACAGAGAGCGACTTTTATACCTGAGTGGGGTCCGGTACTAATACTCCCCACCTGCCTGTCAAGTGGTTGCCTGATGGTAACCCACCTTTGTGAGTATAGGAACCTTTGACATTACATTATATATTGAGCTTACCAGACAATATTGCACTATTGGGCTCTTGGTGTCCTCTGTTTTGTTTTTACAAATACATTACTTGGTAACTGCTCACTGCTGCCTGGTGACTGCTCACTGCTGCCTGGTGACTGCTCACTGCTGCCTGGTAACTGCTCACTGCTGCCTGGTGACTGCTCACTGCTGCCTGGTGACTGCTCGCTGCTGCCTGGTAACTGCTCGCTGCTGCCTGGTGACTGCTCACTGCTGCCTGGTGACTGCTCACTGCTGCCTGGTGACTGCTCACTGCTGCCTGGTGACTGCTCACTGCTGCCTGGTGACTGCTCGCTGCTGCCTGGTAACTGCTCGCTGCTGCCTGGTGACTGCTTACTGCTGCCTGGTGACTGCTTACTGCTGCCTGGTGACTGCTTACTGCTTGGTGACTGCTTACTGCTGCCTGGTGACTGCTTACTGCTTCCTGGTGACTGCTTACTGCTGCCTGGTGACTGCTTACTGCTGCCTGGTGACTGCTTACTGCTGCCTGGTGACTGCTCACTGCTGCCTGGTGACTGCTCACTGCTGCCTGGTGACTGCTCACTGCTGCCTGGTGACTGCTCACTGCTGCCTGGTGACTGCTCACTGCTGCCTGGTGACTGCTTACTGCTGCCTGGTAACTGCTCACTGCTGCCTGGTAACTGCTCACTGCTGCCTGGTAACTGCTCACTGCTGCCTGGTAACTGCTCACTGCTGCCTGGTAACTGCTCACTGCTGCCTGGTAACTGCTCACTGCTGCCTGGTGACTGCTCACTGCTGCCTGGTGACTGCTCACTGCTGCCTGGTGACTGCTCTCTGCTGCCTGGTGACTGCTCTCTGCTGCCTGGTGACTGCTCACTGCTGCCTGGTGACTGCTCACTGCTGCCTGGTGACTGCTCACTGCTGCCTGGTGACTGCTCACTGCTGCCTGCTCTCTGCTGCCTGGTGACTGCTCTCTGCTGCCTGGTGACTGCTCACTGCTGCCTGGTGACTGCACACTGCTGCCTGGTGACTGCTCACTGCTGCCTGGTGACTGCTCACTGCTGCCTGCTCACTGCTGCCTGGTGACTGCTCACTGCTGCCTGGTGACTGCTCACTGCTGCCTGGTGACTGCTCATTGCTGCCTCGTGACTGCTTACTACTGCCTGGTAACTGCTTACTACTGCCTGGTAACTGCTTACTGCTGCCTGGTAACTGCTTACTGCTGCCTGGTAACTGCTCACTGCTGCCTGGTAACTGCTCACTGCTGCCTGGTAACTGCTCACTGCTGCCTGGTGACTGCTCACTGCTGCCTGGTGACTGCTTACTGCTGCCTGGTAACTTCTCACTGCTGCCTGGTAACTGCTCACTGCTGCCTGGTAACTGCTCACTGCTGCCTGGTGACTGCTCACTGCTGCCTGGTAACTGCTTTTAACATTTGCAGTGTCCGTCCCAAGAGTGGGCCAAACATAATGCAAACTGGGGTAACCACCAAATCACCAAATTTAATGGATGGCTCTGTGGGCCAGATTTGACCCACGGGCTAAAGTTTGACATGTATGATCTAATTGGGCGGGGTGTATGTAATATATCCTGCCTGTAACCAACTAGAATATATAAGGATTTTGCACTTTTTGAGATAAGAGGGAGGAACACTTTAAGACACGCCCCTGGCCCTGTCACACCCCTAACCCCGCCCCAACCACACCCCTCACCATGCATATCACAAACCATTCAGAAGCCAACCAAGTGGTTTATCATTCAAACCACACTGGCCCATCATATCAACAGTAGTTTTCTTTCATTGTAACATGTAAAAGGAACCCGAGGTGAGAGGAATATAAGCTGCCATATTTATTTACTCAGAGTCAGCTGAGTCAGAGTGCCTGATCTGCTGCATGCTAGTTCAGAGTCTATAACTAAATGTATGAGGGCTCGTTTCCACTATAGCGAATCCGCATACGGGCACTGCATGCGGATTCGCATACTCAATGTTAGTGGATGGGGCTGTTTCCACGTGTGCGGCGGTGTTTTTCGGTGCGGGAAAAATCTGCACGACAGGGTCGTCAGATTTCGCGTGCGGCAGGAATGCGGGCGAATCGCCGCTAATGCATTCAATAGGGAAATCGCATGCGGCTTTGTCATGCGGATTTCCCCGTGATTTCGCATGCGATTTCGCATGAAAGGCAATGGAACTTTACACAGGCATTGACATGGTTAAATTCGCCTGGCTCCTTGCCATGCGAAATCGCTTGCGATATCGCGGGTAAATCCGCATGGGGAAACGCAGCCGCATGCAATTTCTTCAGCGGTGGAATCCAGGCGATTCCGCACCGCTACAGTGGAAACGAGCCCTTACAGGCAGAGGATCAGGAGGACAGAGGGCTGCCGGGCAACTGGTATTGTTTAAAATGAAATAAATATGGCAGCCTCCATATCTCTCTCATGTAGGGTTCCCATTAAAAATAAGAAAGGTTTTCATTTAAAGAATGGGAAAAAAGTTTAAAGTAAAAAAGAAACAAAAAACACATTTTTAGTAGAAAAATACAAATATTTTCACAGATCAGTCCTGAAAGAGGGACAGAGGATGAGGAGAGAGGCTGGGAACAAACTAAGCAGAAACGCTAGCGTTGCGGAAAGAGACGAATCGTTTATGTGTACAATGTTAGTCAGTGGGCCACATAAAAAAACGCATATGCATTTCGTATGCGTTTTTTGATATGAGTTTTTAAAAACGCTGTTTTGTTGCATATTTATCATCTAAAATGCACATAATGAAAGTCATTGGTGATGCAGAGGTATTGCGTTTTAGTGCGTTTTGCATGCGTTTTTATAGATATACAATTTTTTTTTTACGTCTTATGATGTATTTCTGCTTCCTGTTGACCTCTAGTGATTAGTATAAAATGCATATAAAAAAAACGCATGCAAAATGCATATGCGTTTTGTATATGCGATCTGCAAACGCAATAAAATGCACGCTAAAAGAAGCAAACCGCACACGCACGTAAAACACATTAAAAACGCACAAGGCAGAAAAGTGACCTTTCACGCACTGTCAAGTGTGCACCTAGCCTAAAAAGGTTCCCAAAGAGGAACTGTCCCTCCATAAAAGGGACAGTCGGGAGGTATGGTGTAGGCAGGGTGATATTATGGTATATTACATGGTGTTGTGTTGAATGACATCTTAGTGTATTGCACAATGCACAGTGCTGGCACATATTTTAGTATAGTGCAGTGTGCATGGACATTCTAGCATATTGCATAGTTATGGGTTATATTGTATTGCATGGTGCTGGGAGATATTTCAGTGTACTGCAAAGTGCTGACTAATATTTTAGTGTATAGTATTGCATAGAGCTAGCACATATTTCATGTGCGGGGACAACGACCAATTAATATCTGTATGTTTTTTGGGTTATGTGAGGAAACCAGAGTACCTGGAGGAAACCCACACAGACACAGGGAGAGCGTACAGACTCTATGCAGATATCTCAGTGTTATTGCGCAGTACCGGATTATGTTAGATTGTATTGCACGGTGCGGCAGTGTCTCCTGTGGTTTGGGGAGTCGCGGTTTTGAGGCTCGCAGACAGCTCATACTTCCTTTCCGGAAGTCACCGTCATTCATCATGACACAGTCAGAGCTGGACGGGCTGCAGAAACTTTAGTGCAGGCAATGGTGTAAATTGCATGCTGTACACACGCTAGATGCATTCAGTCAGGGCAGCCAATAAAGACCGACTCAGGTGAGAATCTAGTGTGTGTAGGAGAGCCCCGAGCGACCACCAAGCTCCTCACTCACCCGCCCACCAGAAGCTGCTCTCTTATGTGCTGTCCCTCCACCCCTACCATAGCCAGATGAGTAGTTAGCTAGTGACGCGTCTGTACAGCCCTCAGTCCTAACATCTGAGGGATTGACATCCAATCCCTGCTGGGCGACAGGCCTCATATGTCCACAAGTAGTGCTGGACACACATGCTGCAGGTCAGGAGGAGCAGCTGAGGCCCCTCCTCACTGTGACTCCACCCCCCGCCTCCGCTGGTATCTGTAGTGCCACACCGTAGAATCTGCTCCACACTAACATCCTTGCACTGGGGAACATACTGGGGAGTGTGAGCCCCCCCATCTCCCAGCACCTCCTCCACCCCCTTCCAGTCCCACCCACATACTGGACATAATCTGCAGAGGATCATGAGACAAGAGGCTGCAGTCCAACTTCATAGAAAGTCTGCTTGAGCACTGGCTGTATCTCCATTGGTCCGTACAGAAGAACAATGGGATGCCAATAATTGTGACTTCAGTGTTCTCCCCAGGCTGTTTTAGCCGGGTGCTCCGCCCAGCTAGTTTTGGTGAGCACCCGGCTGTCACCGGCTCACCTCCTCCTCTGCTGTAAGCAGAGTTGCGCACAGAAGCACCAGCCCTGTATTCTCTCATCTCACCCCACCCGGCTACTTTTTCATGCCACCCGGCTGGAAAAGATTTCTGGGGAGAACACTGGACTTGCATGTAGATTTAAAGGGGAACTGAAGAGAGAGGTATATGGAGGCTGCCATGTTTATTTCCTTTTAAGCAATACCAGTTGCCTGGCAGCCCTGTTGATCCTCTGCCTCTAATACTATTAGCCATAGACCCTGAACAAGCATGCAGCAGATCAGGTGTTTCAGACTTTAAAGTCAGATATGACAAGACTAGCTGCATGCTTGTTTCTGGTGTTATTCAGATACTGCTGCAGAGAAATAGACCAGCAGGGCTGCCAGGCAACTGGTATTGATTAAAAGTAAATAAATATGGCAGCCTCCGTATACCTATTACTTCAGTTCCCCTTTAAAGGACAACTAAAGTGAGAAGAATATGGAGGCTGCCATATTTATTTCCTTTTAAACAATACCAGTTGCCTGGCAGCCCTGCTGATCTATTTGGCTGCAGTAGCATCTGAATCACACCAGAGACAAGCATGCAGCTAATCTTGTCAGATCTGACAATGTCAGAAACACCTGATCTGCTGCATGGGATCAGCAGGGCAGCCAGGCAACTGGTATTATTTAAAAGGAAATAAATATGGCAGCCTCCATAGCCCTTTCGCTTCAGTTGTCCGTTAATGTTTATCATTCATTTGGGATGGGGACAATATCACCAGCAGAGTTTCTGAGAGGCAGAAGAATCCAAAACATGGAGAAGAGCCCATAGTAATGAATGTGTCAGGTGTGCAGAGCAGGGAACTCAGGAGCACAGAGATCTTATCACCACCAGATCCCCTGAGAGATAGAAGAATCCGGCAGGGGAGGAGCCTCTAGCAATGGGTGCAGCAGGTGTGCAGAGCCGGGAACTCAGGAGCACAGAGATCTCATCACCGGAGTCCCAGAGAAATACAACTATCCAGCGAGGGGGGGGGAAGGGGGAGCCCTGGGCAATACATGTGAAGGGCTGGTAGCTCAGGTGTACACTGTGTATTGTTGGGGTGTGGTCATACTGCGGTTCCTATATACAGAGCCACACTATGGCTGCAGCATTTGTCCCTCTGTGATGCTTGCTGGTTTCCCATGGTGCATTGCAGGGCAGGATCTGTTAGTTAATAAACCAGCAGCTCCAGTCTTCCTCCTCAGAGCACCATTGTCCCCCCTCAGCTCTGTGGAATGTCAGACAATAAGCTGGCAGAGGAGGAGTGTATCAGCTGCTGGGAATGTCTGCTGGCATCTCGCCCGGGTATAGTGAGATCAGCAAGCAGCCTCTGCTGGGCACACTGCGGCCTTCATAATCATGTACCCTCCATCCGTACCCATGTGCCTACACTGCAGCCTCCATACCCATGTACACTCCATCCATACCCATGTACCTTTCATCCATACCCATGTACCTACCCTGCAGCATCCATACCCACGTACCCTCCATCCATACCCACGTACCTACACTGCGGCCTTCATAATCATGTACCCTCCATCCGTACCCATGTGCCTACACTGCAGCCTCCATACCCATGTACACTCCATCCATACCCATGTACCTTCCATCCATACCCATGTACCTTCCATCCATACCCCCGTACCTACACTGCGACATCCATACCCATGTACCTACACTGCGGCATCCATACCCATGTACCTACACTGCGACATCCATACCCATGTACCCTCCATCCATACCCACGTACCCTCCATCCGTGCCCATGTACCCTCCATCCGTGCCCATGTACCCTCCATCCGTACCCATGTACCCTCCATCCATACCCATGTACCCTCCATCCGTACCCATGTGCCTACACTGCAGCCTCCATACCCATGTACACTCCATCCATACCCATGTACCTTCCATCCATACCCATGTACCTACCCTGCGGCATCCATACCCACGTACCCTCCATCCATACCCACGTACCTACACTGCGGCCTTCATACCCACGTACCCTCCATCCGTACCCATGTGCCTACACTGCAGCCTCCATACCCATGTACACTCCATCCATACCCATGTACCTTCCATCCATACCCATGTACCTACCCTGCGGCATCCATACCCACGTACCCTCCATCCATACCCACGTACCTACACTGCGGCCTTCATACCCACGTACCCTCCATCCGTACCCATGTGCCTACACTGCAGCCTCCATACCCATGTACACTCCATCCATACCCATGTACCTTCCATCCATACCCACGTACCCTCCATCCATACCCACGTACCTACACTGCGGCCTTCATAATCATGTACCCTCCATCCGTACCCATGTGCCTACACTGCAGCCTCCATACCCATGTACACTCCATCCATACCCACGTACCCTCCATCCATACCCACGTACCTACAGTGCAGCCTCCGCTAATCATTCAGATCGGTGAACAGATCAGGACATGTGTGCTCAGTGCAGCCAATCAGACGTGGGGTTGCCATCAGGGCTGTGGAGTCGGTACAAAAATCTTCCAACTCCGACTCCGACTCCTCAGTTTCTGAAACCACGACTCCAACTCCGACTCCGGGTACCCAAAATTGCTCAGACTCCGACTCCTCGACTCCGACTCCTTAGTCTAATACTTAACAGGGCTGTGGATTTTGTACAAAAATCATGCAACTCCGACTCCCGACTCCTCAGTTTCTCCAACCACGACTCTGACTCCGGGTGCCCAAAATTACTCCGACTCCTCGACTCCAACTTCACAGCTCTGGTTGCCATACACCTGGTGTGTTGAACGATAATGCAAATCATAAGATTTTGCAACTTGCCGCATAGCGCATGCGTGCTGTACGGACCGTGCATAATTGCGCATGCGCACCATCTTTCACTTACGCCGGCTGTAAATATTTTTAACCGCAGGTGTTTATTTCTCTCGGGGGAGGGGGGGGGGTTATTAGTTGCTCAACAGGGAGGGGGGAGTTATTACTTACCTCCGGGGGGGGGGTACAATTAGTTGTCCACCAGAGGAGGGTTCTGTGTGAGAATAGGGTTAGGTCATATTCACAGTGGGACGTTGCGTCTTAATGCAACGTTAAAGTCGCAACGTGAGTTAGCAGTAAGTTACCACAATGCAACATTCTTTAACGCGACTTTGTCGTCGCACTGTGAATGGCCCATAGGATTAGCATTGCAGTGCGGTAAGCTGCGCTATAAGACATTATAGCGCGGGACCATAACGTCCCACTGTGAATGCGACCTAAGATTGGGTTGCATTTTCTGACAATAATACATTAAAGTCAATGATTGGGTTGTAGACCTATAAATTATTGGAACGGGTTTGCAAAATCTTATAAAGTTGCAAACAATGTCACCACATTGGCGTTGTTGTGGAGTTTGGTTGGAGGTATCTGCAGAAATGTGTGTTATGCTGCGTGTAACCCGGAGTCCCCCCAACACGAGCACCCCCCCCTCTGTGAGCTGTGATCGCTTCCTGTAGTCTGGCTGCTCGCTGAGCATTAACCCCCTCCACGCCAGAGGGCTGCTGTCTGACTCACATCTCCATATTTGGTGCTTGTCTGCCGCTAGCTGCGGTCTGTATATGAGAGGAGGGAGGGGGGGATTGTTGTCCGTATAAGGAAGATGTGTTATTGCATAAGTGTATACCCCTCTGCTGCAAAGCCAAAGACTTCCCTATTCCTGCAGGGGCGGCCGAAATACACACATATACCTAATAATGGCTGCGCAGATGTGTGACCGGATTTACTAAAGGTGGCCCTACATCAGGCGACTTGGCGGCCAATCGACCATCCGATTCGATTACTATAATGAAACCGGATGAAAATCGGTGCCACCAAGTGCATGCCTAATCATCGGGCCGTGCATGTCGATTGGACATACTGCAAGATCTCGGGCTGTTATGATCGATCAGTTGCGCGACGGTAACAGCAAGTGATATCGGGACAAGGGCAAACGCAACGAACCCCCGCGCCGCTGTTCCCACGGTGTATAAATGTGCTGTAAGTATGCATTTATACATGGAATGTCCTGTGTCGTGGTGCCTGTCTGTCTTCCGAATCCGCCGCTCCTCCATTAGCCATACAAACGCAGCCCGGCATGTGATGTCACATACCACGCCGGCAGCGTATATAGGGCTAATGGAGGAGCGGTGGATTCAGAAGACAGACAGCACCGCGACACAGGACTCGTCATGTATAAATGCACACATTACACACACATTGCGGGAACAGCGGCAGGGCAGAGGATGCGGCGGACTCGGACGATTACCGAGAGATTTCATGCTGAAATCGATCAGGAATCAGCCTGTGGTGTATGAGCAGCCGACAGATCGCTCTCTAATCAGATTCATCAGATTTGTGTTATTTGCCTGTCAAATCTGACATGAATCTGATGTGTGCCACACACTAGGAACAGATTTCCAATAGATTTCAGAATAAAATCTAATAAAAAATGTATTGAACTGCAGCGTCGTACTATTCGATCCAATGCAAGGCTATGAGCCATTGATCTGCTGCCGCTTTCCACCCGCCACCGATTGACCTAGATTTTCCGTCTGGATCAATCTATTCGACTGATTTTGGGCAAAAAGTGGTTGCATCGATTTCTCGCCAGTTCAACCAGATGTCTATGGGGGCGAAAATCGATACTGCCACCTTTAGGCCCCCTGCACACTGCAAATCCGATTTGCGTTTCTGATTTTCCCCGGATGCTATCAAAATAAGAAGAAAAACGCACCATGCAGTACCGATTGAAAATCGTAAATCGGAATCGCATGTAAAATCACGTCAAAATCGTAATCTTATGTAAGGGCCTTTTTCCACTACACAGCTGAATTGCAAAATCGCAAATTGCTAGTGATTGTTAAATCGCTAGGGTTGCTACTTTATCATAGAAATCATGAGAAGTATTTTCCACTATAGTGATTTGATTCGCAATTCGCTTTCTGGAGCGATTTTAAGAGGGATAATGCAATGCAAATGAAAAATGGCAATCGCATAACAAAATTAATGAAAAATGGCAATCGCTGACATTTGTGATTGTGATTGCTAGTGGAAAAAGGCCATAAAATCACGTCAAAATCGCAAATCGGAGCGTGCAAGGGACCTAAGACTGGAAATTGCTGAAGCCCCCCAAACCATGTCACACACTCACAGAGGCACAGACTAACCAGCAAGCTCATGGTGACCCAGAACTCATTGGGGTGTGTAAGGGACTACAATGGTCCTAAAAGCCCCCTTACTAAGATGTTAAGAAAAACAAAAGTTTGCTTTCCTAAAACAGAAAGAATTTGCGATAATTCAGGTTAGAGTGAGCTTGAGATGTCTCCCAGGCACCACTGCTGAATATATGCAAATTAACCATTGTACCCTTAGAAGCTAAACACACCTCCAGAACCGCTGGAATGCAATGATGTGTCAGCTTGTTAATATGTACAGAGCCATAATAATCCAACATGCATACAGACTGTTTCGGATTGTTTGATCCTCATCAGTGCATGGCATGGATTAATTTGGCTCTATGGAGTAGGGCTTGTAAATCCGAGAGGCACAGACAAACCAGCAAGCTCATGGTGACCCAGAACTCATTGGGGTGTGTAAGGGACTACAATGGTCCTAAAAGCCCCCTTACTAAGATGTTAAGAAAAACAAAAGTTTGCACAGAGAAATGTTTTTTTTTTAACAATTTGGTTTACATTTATTGAAGAATTATTGCTGTGAATACTCTAATGGACACCGGAACAAGAAGACTATGGAGGCTGCCTTTTTTATTTCCTTTTAATCAATACCAGTTGTCTGGCACTCCTGGTTTTCTTTCTTGCATTAGTAGTGTCTGAATCACACAAGAAACAAGCATGCAGCTAATCCAGTCAGACTTCAGTCAGAGCACCTGATATGCTGCATGCTTGTTCAGGGTCTATGGCTAGAAGTATTAGAGGCAGAGGATCAGCAGGGCTGCCAGGAAACTGGTATTACTTAAAGGAGTACTGTAAGCCATAAAAATAAGAGAGTTTAACTTACGGTCCTTGGGGCTCCTACTGGTCCCCCGCAGAAGTCCTCTACCTGCGGCGGGACAAAACGATCCTTCGGTCTCGGCCACGGTGCACTTCCAGTTTTTGAGACTTTAATGTTGCGGGCCACCTCTCCTGCGCAGCCCTAGCCCGCGCACGTCATTGCTCACGTCACCGGGAACGTCCTGCGCAGGCACAGGACTGTGAAGGACACTCCCAGTGACGTGAGTGAGGATGCGTGTAGTGGATTACAGCATTAAATGGAAGTGCACCGTGGCGGTGGGACCGGAGGATTGTTTTGTCCCAGCGCAGGCAGAGGACCTCTGCGGGGGACCAGTAGAAGCTCCAAGTACGTTAAACTCTTTTTAAAAATTTTTTTATTTTATGGCTTACAGTGCCGGGTACAAGAGTCTGACGGCCGTTTCACTGCGTTTCGGAGGCTGCAGACTTCATAGAAGCGCAGCACTGTGCGAAACGGCCGTCTGGCTCTTGTACTCAGCACTCAACGCCACTTATTCAACTGGTATGTTCACTTCTTCATCTATGACGATGTATGTTCATTATGCACAACTGATGCTCAGTCAGCAGATTTGAATAAATACAGGGTTTCATGGCCATGCCAGCTTCCTCCATTCTTCAAGATAGAACTTTGCAAGTCTGTCTGCTCGAGCACGCTGTCAGCACTGACAAGAGAGGACACAAGCTGTAAGCACTTATTATTGGCTCAATGCTCCACTCTACACTGTAGTGCCAACCTGCTGCAATTCATTTCATCAGACTTAAAAATAACCCAGGCTTCTGTGTAGCTGCAGATGCTGCAACTGCAATCATTCTACACTTTTACCTGGAAATCGATTAAAAGATCGATCAGGTGGCCATGTCGGGGCATTGACTCTCTTCCAATTTGATAGAATTATTGAATTGTTAGGCTGATCGAGCCGCAATATTGAGCGATGTAGGGGCACCCTGAGAAGCTGATCCAATCAGTTTTCATTTTTTACTGAGACCTGATTGGAACAGAAAGTATATATACTCTCCAATCAGTATTGAATATGGGTTTATCGATGGGTAACCTGATTGGCCCGTTATAGTCCTGTGTGTGGCCGGCTTCAGATAATATTTTCTCATGCTGAACCAGGTTTGTTGTCAATATCTGTGTCCCGTATCTGGCAATTCTCCGTTTCCTCCCATTTGCAGTCCTCAGGCGCGGAGGGGGCTGGTCTGTGGGGCGTTTATACTGATAGATGGGCGTATCCAGCCTGACGCAACACAGGCAATTTCCTCTTAAAGAGACACTGAAGCGAAAAAAAAAATATGATATAATGAATTGGTTGTGTACTATGAATAATTACTAGAAGATTAGCAGCAAAGAAAATATTCTCATATTTTTATTTTCAGCTATATAGTGTTTTTTCTAACATTGCATCATTCTCTAATATGTGCAGATTACACAACACTCAGCATTCAAAATGATTCTTTCAGAGCAGTCTGTGAAGTAATGACCTCTCCTCTGGCAGAGTAAAAGTAAATAGTTAACTAATAGTTGAGATAATAAAAGTCAGAAAACAGCCCTCTCCACGACTTTGAAAGTCGTAGAGATTAATGGCTTTTTTGTATAGAGATAACAACTGGAGTTTCTTAACTCTTCCTGTACTGGAAACAATTAGACTGATGTATCTGATCGTAATGTTTTATTTCTTAGCTGTACTACACATACAAATCATAATCTCATAATTTTTTTTCCGCTTCAGTGCGATATGTAGGCTGAGATGCACCTAATACTGACTTGCATGCAAATTTAATGCAAATTGCATGCAGTTTGAAAGTGGACCAATCAGACCTATTTCCTGTTGAATTTTATTTGCATCTAATTGACACTCTCTAGTGCCTACTTGCCCCAATGCCCAGTGACGGCCCTTAATTCCTTAGATGCTCCCCGCTGTTTGGCAGAGCCGGATCATCCACAAGGCAACTTAGGCAGATGCCTAGGGCCCGGAGAGCGTCTAGGGGTCCAGTTTATGCTAGCCCCCAACAAATCTTGTCCAAAATGCCGGGTGGCGTGGCCATCAAGAGTGGGCCCAAAGTCGTTGTTTTCCTAATGCCCCATTTCATCATCTCTGCTGCTCGGTCCTCCCGTCTAATACCAGATCCATCTCTTCCGTAGCTAAAGAAGAACCAGCAGATGATCATGTCCTTTCTGGAAGCCCTAAAGATCCCCTTTGAAGAGAAGGACATCGCTTCTAATGAGGAGAACAGGAAGTGGATGAGGGAG